>NW_022702993.1:330854-360811 GCF_011630105.1 Anneissia japonica | reverse complement strand
GTACTACTATGTTCATATATGTTTGTCTAAACCTGGGATATACGTAATACGGTAGTATGGCTTCTTATCGTCTTTTGACAAATCCCCAATTCCACATACATATTATATACATGTATGTTTATAATTTAGAATCATAATTTTACAGGGCATGGACTGGTAAACGTACGACGAACAACCTTGCAAGAAGTTTGTTAGCTTTTGATAAAAAAAAAAAATCAAATCGAAAAGTAATACTTTTGTAGGCATTCATGCAGAAAGATTAAATATACGATACTTGGTAACTACACGTTTTGAACGTGGCATCTGAACGATATCGGAACGTGTTATTACGGTTTTGTCCTCCTCCGCGACGATACGCAGACACATTTTGCGTGATGTGCATAGTGTCCGAACGTCCCTACGCCACGAGACTTCCATCAAACAAACTATCTCGTGGGGAAATTTCACACCATGTAAAGTTTCAGCTACTTTTACGTTAGTTGTCGGCACCCCTCCGCTACTGCCTTACATATCTGGCTGTTATAGGTCTACAAATATTACACCATTGAGAAAATAATTATTTCTTTCATAATTACACTAATACGAATATTAAAACGTTTTATACATATAACAGCTCCGGTGGCTGTAAGGGCTTTCCGGTTTGTTTTGTGTTGTTATTAATTCTATTATTAGGCCTATGCCTTTTCGTTAACATTATTTATTATTATTATTATTATTATTATTATTATTATTATTATTATTATTATTATTATTATTATTATTATTATTATTATTATTATTATTATTATTATTGCTATTATTATTATTATTATTATTAAGCCTATTATTATTATTATTACATTATTAGGCCTATTATTTTTATTATTGTTATTAGGCCTATTATTATTATTATTATTATGCTGAGGTCTTAGGCCTATTATACATATTTTAACAGTGTGTTCGACTCCAGTATATTCCATACAGCAGCGTATCAGTTCAGAATTTAGCTTATGTCAACTTATGTTTGGTTACAGAGTACATTGTCTATCTTTCATAGTAGAGCTATAGACAAAAACTGTTCATAGCTACACGTGGTGCCATTAACATAATCGGTCATATAACTTGTATAAACATACTATCGGCTCTTTGTTGTCGCAAAAAGAAATAAAAATCAAAGGCATATAATTATATCTTATCTCAAATAGACGATTGTCGCGCTTTTGTTTGTTTTAGGCCTACGCTGAGGCCTACTTAAAATAACATCATATCATTTCTAAAAGTTGCTGACGGGGGAGTTGAATTAACTGTCGTAAGAACTTAGCGTAATTGGCAACCGCCTGTCACACGGTGATACAATTTCAACGAGCATCTTCCGTGTGTGGGAAAGAACTTCAGAAGACAGTTATAACACGGTAGTAAATACCAACGGAGGCCAGGGGGTTAACCTGGTAGGACAGCTGTAATTAGACATCAGCGACACAGGTAAGCTTATGCTAGGCCAGGTAATCCCATTCCGCTGTTGGCTGCCTCATTTTTAAGCTGATTATGATGATGCCGCTACTATATATGGAAAAACTGAAAAAAGATCGACATAGGTTATAAACCGTATTAATAAAAAGCGCATATCTTTGTGTCGATATATAATTATTTATCGCGTGTGCAACAAGCAACGAAACGAACATGGATCTTTATTTCGAAACAAGGGAACAGTACTTCAATTGATTTTCTTCAGCGTGAAAGTGTTTTTGCTTCTGTTTGCGAATAGAGTAATGGGCCTACACCGGAAGACAATCCCACGTTTTTCCAATCAAACAGGGCCATACCATATTGCATACGGGACCAATGGTTTAACGTCTCATCTGAAATATGGTGCGCTATTGAAACTTTCATTCCTCCAACCGAAACACATAACACGGAGAGCAACGATAGAACTGGATCGGTGATCATTAGTTTATCCACTGGCAAAATCGGACCACCACTCGAATAGGCCTATACAATAATTATTATAACTTTATTCGAATCTGCGGCACACGTTCTTGAGGTGCGTTCGTAAAAGTAACAAACATACAATTTGAGACAACTCACCTGTGGACAACTATATAAGCTATATTATAGCTGTCTCAATACGTACGTACAATATTAAACAAGACCCTTTAATACAATAAACTACGTTACAAAATTGCACAAATGCTGTATCATCACACAGTTCATCACTTAAAACTCCCGTTAAAAAGTTTAGTGTGGCCGATCTGTCGTAAAAAATATTAAAAACGATAGACAGGAAGAGATTAAATGGGATAACAGGATAGGAACGAGAAGAATGTTTCCAAACATTTTCAATGTCGTAAAATTATACTTAATATAAAATATGCATGCCTACAATGGCGTATCACAGACAGGTAGTTAAAAACCATCTATAAAATCACCTTATTTGCGAGTTAACTTATCACTGATCACTGAGCCCCCAATTCACCTTCACGCCCCCAGTACAACCCCACCCCCTTTCAAGACTTCTAGATATGCCACTGCGTGCCTAAAATTCATATAACGGTTATAAGTTTCTAAGTTTCTTTAAGATACGCGGTCTGTGATAAAATCCAAGAAAACCCTCAAATAATCCATTATTTTACATACAAATAATAATATATCCATTGAAAATAGTGTGGTCGGTAGCCTCTATTTAAGGAAAATACAAAAATGTATAAAACAAAAATGAGTTAAATGAAAGCAGATCGATATTATGAGCTACTTAAGTGGATGATGATGAAATTGTTGTATTGGTACTGTTGTTGGTTTTAATCTTATCTCGACATACGACAGCAAACTCATTTATTACTGTGGTCTACATCAAATCGAAATCACGATAATTTCGGCATGGAGAGCGAAGTTGGATTCATAGTACGACGGTCATACTACCCTCGTTGCATGACGCAGGGAGTGCCCGGCTTATAGTAAAAATCATCAGAAGAAAAAAGCGATTTTACGCCCAGGCCCGGCTTAGGAAAACAAAATTCGCCAATATTAAAAAGTAATAATATGCCTAGGCCTATCTAATTATAATATCTTTCAGGACCGTTTGTTCTCTCTCTCTCTCTCGCTCTTTGTTTTTTTTATCTAAGTGATTTTAATCACTCATCTTTTTTCCTGCTTTTACATTACTTGCCTTTTTGTTTACTTGGACCTTGTTTATTTTTGCTTTATAAATCTACTGAGAGAAGGATGATGATGTACGATGAATATAACATAGGCCTACCTGAATAGAAGTATTACCATCTCTCTGGAGTTTATTGTAATAATAATCATAATATCATGAATTGTAATATTAAAAATTATAATATTATAACTTTTGATAAATAATAATTAACATATAACAATAATTATTAATAATTATTATTTATTATTGAAAATTAATTGTATTTTTCGTAGTCACTACCATTTAGAGACCTATCTGTACGTTGCCAATATTGTATACTCCAACAAAAGACAACTGCAAGTCTATTATCTTTTTTATTCTGCCAGTTATATGATCAAAAGTCCTGACTGCGACGCTTAAAAAGTTTGCTAATAATCCCTCGAGATTACATATCATACTACGATCAACCATGCCTCGTTGTCCAGGCTCATTAAACCGGCTTATACTTACGCTCCAAAAAAGCGGGTTCACGATAAATGTGTGCCACTGCTGTGGTCTCTTCGATTGTAACGAAATCTAGGGTTTCGTTAGGCTTTAGCTAACTTATCATCTTCAACGGATTTACAATTCTGTGAGCTGGACCCAGAGACAATTGACCGATATTCTGACGAAGTTTTGTCAACTGGTAAATCCTCATTGATTCCCAAGAGAGAGTTAAAATAAAGCGAGGGAGAGGGTTTGATACAGACCGCGACGTACACGTTTAGTTGGTTACTAAAGACAATTAAAGATAACAACTGTTGCAAATTAAATTTTCGTCTCTAAAATGTTAATTGTTGATTCATCCAACTGTTGGCTATATGCTCATAATTTATTTTCTATTTTAATGTAAATTATCAAAAACCAGATGTAATTTACTCCATGGACATATTATGTTTATACTTTATCAATCTCAGGCCTGTAAAATAAGGCCGTTACTGTTTGTTTGGCTTAATAATACAAATACAATTTATTTAAAACCAACACAAATGCAAAAGCAAAAACTAAACAGAAACAAAAAAAAAACAGAACAAAACAAAACAAAACCAAAACCAACAGTAAAACAAAAACAAAACAAAACAAAAATAAATATAATAAAATAAGACAAACAAACAAAAAACAAAAAACAGAACAAAACCAAACAAAACCAAAACCAACAGTAAAACAAAAACAAATATAATAAAATAAGACAAACAAACAAAAAACAAAAAACAAGAAACAAAAAACAACAATATTAAATTTCTTAAAATGTTGCCACACATTTTACTTATTACTGAATTTTCAAGTCTTTTTCATCAACACACATTCAAATATAGGCCTAATTAGAATGTTGCACAACCAACAAGAACTGCTTATTGTATAATATGTTAATGTTACAATCAACAACACACGCAAAATAAAATCACTAACGATATCCATAAAAAAGCCGCACATGATCCAACATCAGTCTTAAAACGTAATATCATTGACTGACACATTTTTTTATCTAAAAATCCCGATCCGATCATGGCGAATGTGTCCAGCTATCTAGATGCGGATTTGAGTATCGTTCATGCAGCTGTTAATTTTTAGATCGGACACAAACAATATATCAATAGTTTCTTAATTGGATAAGGAGAAAAAATATTAATATACTGTACTAGTATTTACAATAACAATAATAAACATAATTATTATATTGTTATTATGATTATAACTATTATTATTATTATCACCATCATCATCATCATTATATTATCATGATCATCATCATCATCAGTTCGTTTACTATTATTATTATTATTATTATTATTGCTTTTGTATTTATGTTATTATTGTGTGAGTCACAAGTGTGAAAGAAGACTACAGTATTATTCTCTATAGAAATCTCAAGGTAGCCTATTCCAATCTTTGCAGTAGTTGTCATAGCAACCAATATTACGATCTGTCCATGAAAAAAATGATGACGCGCATCTGCGTTTTCAACAGGTCATCAGCTTAAAGTTCGTGCTGAGCATTGCTGGAAAGGTCCACTAATGAATATACATATAATATATGTATAATATATATTATATTGGATATATATATATATAAATGTATATGTATATATGTATATATGTATATATGTATATATGTATATGTATATATGTATATATATATATATATATATATATTTATAAATTCAAACACATTGAATATTAACGTAAATTCAACGAAGAACTCTGTTCACACTATTTGGTCACGTGCCCCCCTTTTTTACCTCCGTGGCGTTATCATTAATTTGTCACCTAAATAAACACTGAAGCTGGCCGGTGCATAAAATAGTTTATTCTATAAATCACATCTCACTACTGATGGATCTTCTGATGGTGTTGCTTTTGTTTTGCGTTGTCTTTTGTTTAAGGTTATTCGGTCAGGCCCATAATAACCAGCTGAAAGCGAGCAAACATACAAAATCGTGGGAACCCCGCTAGCTAGTTCTTAATAGGCATCTCCCCTGCTCTTTTATGCCTACATTTCTTGAAGGAATACGAATACTTGTTTGTGGATTTATTTTTGGAAGTTGCAAATGCTTGGCCCGAAGTCTTGTCTAGTCCCAAGGCGACAAGTCATTACAGATAGGTAACGAAGGTGGTTCGAACTGTCTGTCTTGCAATGTTTATTCAGATTTCTGTAATATCAAATCACATAATAATATGCAACTGGCATCATACAATCATACAATAGTGTTAAACGTGAAATGACGGTGACTTTACTACAGGCATCAAAGAATAGTTTGATCCGGTTGCCAAACGGAAAGGCCAAGTTATGTCGTTATGTTGTGGAATCAAAGTTCAATAACTGACCCCAATACAGCCTAATTATTATGTATTAAACATATTAATGTAGTAATGATTTGATGACACAAATCAACTAGTCCGATAACATAATACTGTCTAGATTTAGTATACAGTATTAATAGACACATAATCTGTTAACATGTAAGCATACACTGTGAATTATTTAATCAATATTTAGCTTATTAAACATCTTAAGATAGATGCAGGTCTGCATGATGTAAAAGGAACGCATACTTCAGCGGGTGTGCATACGTAGGCCTATGATTCTTTACAAAAGATAGTACAGTATTAGCTAAGACGTATTGGATTGCAATCTCAGCTCGTCACGTGCTACACGCTCGCACCATTTTAACATTATTTCATATTAATTGTTCTGCAACTAAACGCAAACAAACAGCTTTTTGTTTGCAGATCTCACGCCTTGCTGCGTGTCTAATGACATGAGATGATTTTGACGTTGTGTGTTTAAAACGAATCGATAAAGTTCATTGATGTAATTTTTAACCTTTATGAAATTTAGAAGTAATCGATGCCGTTTATTGTTCAAACCCTGATTTGTTTCCGGTTTGACCCACTCGGACCGTTGGAAAATGTGACATGAAATTCGATATAGACTTGAAAAAAACTTAATAAGCAGTAGATTAATTGTAACTGTTTTAAAGTAATTAATTAGGCAATTAATTCAATATAGGTCTATCCAAATTAATAGGCCCAAAATAGAATAATGTGTTATGAGCGAAATTAGGTCTACTACATTAAAATCCGTCTATTTAAGCTTCAAGACTTAACTTAAAACATTTTAAATGGTCTTCATTTGAAAGTTTTCGTTTAAGAGCACGAGACCTTAAATAACAGCACAGTATAATATACAGGTCTATATTTTTTTTTCTTTTGTATGTTTAGGCCCCTACCCTACTTAGATTTCTTCTCATATTTCATCATTACATACAATTTTAATAAGTCTTAGGCCTATGTAGTATTATAAAATATCCGAGGTGAGTATTTGAAAAGATAAAAATCACATATTTATGTGCCTTAAATCATTTTTCTTTAAAAGGAAAATCGTGATGGCTAACTAATATCTCTAATAGTTATCATAGAACTTTGAGATTTTTAACATGTAGTGTCAACATGTTCCGTTTTTATAGGCCTAGGCCTATATATTTTTGCCTTCTTTTTAATACGCATATACATAGGCTTATACATTGTACCGTACACAAAAGGCCAGGCCTACGTATGTCATATATATATATTTTATATATATATATATATTATATATATATATATATTATATATATGCATTATTATTATTGTTATTATTATTATTATTATTATTATTATTATTATTATTATTATTATTATTATTATTATTATTATTATTAATTTTCCTCTGACTGTTTTGGATCTGACGTCGTCAGCTCCATATTTGAAACTATTAAATGTGCAATGTGCATGTGCAAAAAATTAGACAAATCACTTTGTCATAATTGTGTTGTGGCTGTGGTTTTTATAATATATCTTAGTCATGTGTGTTTTCTTTTATATGATTTTAATTCAGTTACTTTGCTACTTACATGAATTTTAGGCATTCACAATTTATTTTAAGTATAATTTTACGACATTATTTAAATTGTTTATATGTAAATATGTTTGGAAATCTCGTTCTTATTCTGTTATCCAATTTAATCTCTTCCTATTTACCTGTATCGTTTTTAATATTTTACGACAGATCTATTCTAAACTTGTTTACGGGCTTTATCACCTAAAGGTGATAATCCAATTCATGCAATTTTGTAACGTATTTTATTGTATTAAGTGTTTTATGTTGTACTGTATGTATGTTATTTTTAAGAATGCACCGCAAGAGCGTGTGTCGTTTTTAAAGCGTCGTTTCAAATAACATAATTCCTATCAGTGTAGGAACGTCAAAGAGAATACAACAGCTGATCGATAGCACCATCGTTCAACCCTGTATGTAAAGCTACAAATTTAAGGAAGACTTAAGGAAGACTTAATAATGGGGATACCTAAATCAAGTAAACGACTTCGTTCACACGGTTTGTTCCTCACCACTGGCGCTGAAGCGTGAAGATCAACTTCAGGCCTTGTTTATCAACGGCTGAACGGCAAACTTTCCCACGAACGATCGCGTGTTTGCCGTGCGTTCATTAGCCTTAGAAGTGGTTGTATCGACGGGTCCATAAATGGAATATTCCATTCTTAACTATAGGCGAGAAATTATTATTTGAGTTTTATAAACATATATTATTTTTGGTAAATGCTAATGTGTTAGCATACAATGAATCAAATTAACTTTTTGATACTCATAACAAAACAATTTAATATAAAATTCATTCAAGTAAGAAATTTTAATGCAACAATCATTAAGAAAGTTCCATAAATCTGAAATCGAGGCGTCCAAAAACTATACAGACACGCGACCAATGGCCAAACACAAGGACGTCTCACCACCCCATTAATGATCACTTGCTTGTCGATTGACCAATGACACGAGCCGACGAAGTGAACTATCGTTTGTCACACACGTCAATCATCCGCCTGTGTTTGTCTGTCTGACTTTCTTTCACTCTAAAAACTTTAAATAACCGACATACGGTAAGTCGGATTTATTCGATCGTCTTAATCAATGCAGACAACATCTCTGATTGCTGGATAATAATCAACAAGTGTCCTAGGTTTTGAATCAAAGTTCTTTTTTTTCTCTAGTTTTAGTTTCTTGGACTGCTTGCTTTTCAATTCTCTATGGTTAATCATAATATCGCAATGAAGAGAGGATTAAGTGAATCGTCAGATAACGACGATGTGTTCGAAGAATCGATGAAGGGGTAAGCCATCTTTTAATTGTTTTGCATACATGAGGAAGAGGGGGTAATTAAGAAGTGTCAATGTAAAAGTGTTGAATTCATTGCCACGTGCCATGTGACTGAGCAGTAATGATTCTACAAAGTACGTGAATGGGGGCGCACGTTCCCCTTCCCCCAAAAATTCTCACACCCACTGGAAATTTTGTAAGGAAAAAAGTACTCTCTAGTTAGGTAGGAATCACCTTATTAGCTACCTAGCTCTCTCTTCACTTATCATCGAGCCTTTCAACTTAATCTTCGCGCCCTTCAACTTAACCTTCGCGCCCCATCATCCCATGATCTACCAATTGAATACTTCTCAACTAGAAAGATATCCCAAGTCAAGTTCCGACGACCGTCCAGGGACTCTGTTTTGTTATTTTTCATTGTATGATCTGGTGTGGTGACGGGATGCATTTCAATAATAAAAAGCCTGGCCTATAGCTAATGTTTATATTAGCGAACCTATCAATATTGAAATAATTAAATAATTAATATTTCAAAGACAATTTATTATAATACTTAGACCTATTTGATGCTTAGACCTATTATGAACGGCAGCCACATGGCTAACACTGTATAATAAGATACCATGTTCTATAATATAGTGCAATAGGCCGGTTATTCATAAATTCAGTCCATGCAGGCCTAATAGTAGGCCTATACCACCTGCCTGGTTCACATGAGCTGTTGATTCAAGGAGTTAAGCTGATAACTTAATTAATAACTATCTGTGTTTAACCCGGATGTGGATTTAGAACGTCTGTGACTTTTTACTTTGAATACATTAAAATGCATCCTGTCACCACACCAGATCATACAATTATCAATAACAAAAACAGAATCCCTGGACGGTCGTCGGAATTTACGCAATTGAGATTTCACAAAAAAAAACCCCCACTTTTTCCTCAATCCATAAGACCTAAAATCGTTTAGCATGATGAGTCTATGGTGGTGTAGAAACATTAGCAATGACATCAATCTCATCACTCACCGTAGAGGGCTGAACAATCACATTGTCTCTTTAGGTACTTTAAGCGCTTTTAAGAAACAAACGATAGCAGATGTCACGGCTATGTAAAATCGATCAACTTTTCTTTCTAGTCTTTTTTTTTATTGTCAAAAAGGTTGATGACCTATTTGAGATTCAATAGATTAAGTGATGATTTTCAGATACGTTGTTGGATTTCCAGACATTAAACTATAATGACTTCGCTCCATAATGGTGAATATTCAAAGTGATCAGATTCACTCGAATTATTAGGCCTGAATGTAGGGGCCTATATTCATAACGGATCATAACCACACATAATAAAACGATACCGACTTTCACAAGCATTAGTATCTCATAAAAGCATAATTAGCTGAGTTACTTGAAATTAACTTTCATAACTTTTTAAAGTTTTAATGATATACGGTATTGATATTATTTTACTATTAATATAGTCAGCCTACACTTTGAAAGGGAATTAATTAATTTTTGACCGTACTCAATATGGTTGTTAGCCTTCCTTTGGATTGGATTGGATTTATTCGGTGTAAACATCAAGGAGAGCCCACGGAAGTCTAAAAGAAGACTTATTTCCAGTGGGGTCCTTCTGGTGGTGATTGGGCAGTACACCGGGAGACTATCCCCTACTCTTTTCCGAAGAGTGTACTGCGTTCTTTAACGTGCACATGGGCCATAATGCACACGGGACCAACGGCTTAGTCTCATCCGAAAGACGGTCCGCTATTGTAACTTGTATTTTAGCCCTAGCTGAAACACAAGGAAGGGCCGCGATGGGAATTCTTAGTTTGAATAGTATCAATTAATAAGTTTAAAGAGTTTCATAGTAAAAAATAATTGTTTCGAAATGGTTTCCTTCAGAAGTTGGTAGGTTATTTGATCGCTTTATTGGCCATTACAAGTTTTATCGGCATTTTTAGGATTACCAAATTAAAGGATAGGCCTAATAATCGGTAGACATATTATCTGAAAATAATTTTCGACTATTTGATAAGAAATGAAATGCTATGTTACTTTAGTGTTACAATTTCCTGAAGAAAGAAATACTGTAAATCGATCGTCATTATAATACGGTATTCTTTCACAAAAAATACCTGATAGCTTCTGTAAATTGTAAAACATAATTTGCAACATAAATTCTTAAAGTAGTTCATTAATGCCCTCCAGTTCTATATATATATATATATATATATATATGTATATATATATATATGGTATATATATATATATATATATAGTCATAATAAATAAATTATTTATATATTTGTTTATATATATACATACAATTACATATAATATATCTTAGAGACATAGCTGAGTAAGGCACTTTTATTATATACATCATAGGCCTATATCGAAGGTATTCGACTGTGCCAGTGCAAAGTTCATTTATTAAATATCTGGGTACAATATTCTTACAGAAGAGTTAGGCGGGTAATTTTCCATGATTATATCTTGATACATCGTTTCATATAATTACTTCAGATGATACAGCCAAGCGGTCTAATTTTTGTTAAAGTTAAATATAAGGACTATAAGACTATGATTACAAAAGAATTATAAATGATAGTTGTAAATTAAATGCATTAGCTACACTATTGTTAAATTTTCTCATGGGTATAACAATGATAGCAGATGACAATGTTAATATTATAAACCACAGAAACCTTCCTTCGTATGAGAAATTGAAACGATTATAATAGTATTATTGTGTTTTCGCGAACACAATAGGGTAAAAGAACAAGAAATGGTCGTGAGAACGTGTGTAATTGCCCTTCTTCAACCCAATAATCCATGCTTGGGATACTAATAGTTAATAGCAGTTAATATGTATATTGTAATATTAATCCCGATTGAAAGGCTTGGTCGGTAGTATTATAATAAACTTCGACATTGTTGTCAACGGTATTATAATATCGATCCAACAAATATTTATTCTTCTAAAGAACATGAATTGACTTACAATGTATCCGGTAGCCAAAGGAGATATTTTTATGATAAAGGGTGCCGATCTCGTTACAAAATTTGATGCAAAATTGTTTTGATATCGTAAAATTTAAGAGCTTAATCGATATGGCGATTATTGTTTTCCAACTGTCGGATAAACTGGAAAATGGAATATGTATAGGACGGTTTTCTGAGCGAAACATGATAGTAATGTCGAACAGGGCTACGTCATCTCGTGGGAATCAGTTTGACGTATCGAAGCGAGGATTATTACTATTTAGTAGTGAACAAACAGTTGGCCAAGCGATACACTAAACACTACAATGCTAACAGTTGCAACAAAGAACTAGCAACGGCGCCTTTTCAGGCGCTGGAAACAAAGACCCAGGAATCACGCATTGTATTTAGAGCCATTTTAAGGATTTTTTTTCCATAAACAAAATTGACACACATTATTACCTTATTAGCTAAATATACTTATGCTGTAGGAATTAAGATGTACAATACAATAATACTCTTTTTTGTTACTATGTAGATAATTGAAAAACGAAGGAGGGACCGAATAAACACGAGTCTATCCGAACTTCGTCGCCTGGTTCCGTCAGCATTTGAGAAGCAAGTAAGTTGGATTTCTTTCAAGGTTATACCACCCTGTACGCATATGATCAAATTATTCTATAAACTTTAAGTCACTATAGGCTAGAGTTGTAAGGACTTTTCTATTACATTGGTGGCTCCCATTTGTTAATGTAGGCCTCTTATTATCCTGGTAGTAGTCGTTTAGTCTGTAATATAAAGATAGGCAGTACTTTGAAGACTAACAATATATAATTTATTGTGCTTCCCATTTATTGAACTCGAGCTTTCATTCACAAAGTGAACTTCAAGTGACTGTCTATTAAAGTGAACGAAAGCCCGTCAATAAATTATATTATTTTTATAGTCTTAAAGGTGTTTTTTTTTTTTTTTTTTTTTTTTTTTTTTTAGTTTTTGTCTTTTTATTAATTATACCGATAATCTTGAGTTAGACAAAAACTTAAAATTATTATGAATAAAAAATACTAATATATATATATGATTCTTAACCAGGGTTCGGCAAAGTTGGAAAAAGCAGAAATTCTTCAGATGACCGTGGATCATTTGAAATTTCTTCATGCTAAAGGTAAGAAAATAATAAGAACAAACATTGTGTTGGTGGTCCATTAAAAAACGAAGGCAATAAAATCTTCTAAAGACGGTTATATTGCAGGTCACTACATAAATGCAAAACATAAATGTAAATCAAAAATTCATAAAGAAAAATACCGCAACGTGAACACTACATAAAGTATTTTATAGTTAAAAAACAAAATAAAAGTATGTACGGTAATGAATGTAAATTGCTTTCTTTGAGAAATGCAAATGACAGGTTTCATATGCACATTTTTTAAAAAGATGCCCAATACAAAACATCAAATGAGTAACGCATGTAGAAAAGACGGCAAACTAAATTTTCAGGACTGGTGGCATACGCTTTAGTTTGAATATAATCCAAGTTCATTTTGTTTTGTGTTCATTTTGATGTTGTGTTTTGTGTTGTACTAATGTTCGGGGTTATTCTTTTCTTATGCTCTATAATGTGGTATATATTTCATATTCCAGGTCTAGACAGTTCGTTTCACCCGTATGGTGACAACCCTTACGGAGCCGATTACAGAAGTATTGGGTTTAGAGAGTGTGCTTCAGAGGTGGCACGTTACCTTGTGACGGTAGAATGTATGGACATACAAGATCCACTACGCCTTCGTTTGATGAGCCACCTCCAGTGCTATACCGCTCAAAGGGAGCTACAAACGCGCCAACATTGGAATACCGTGTCTAACCACCCTCACAACCATCTCACCCACTCGCAATATCAAGTTACACATCATCAGTCAACGACAGTCATTCCGCAGCACGGTGATCACCATATACCTGTCCACACCCCAGCATCAGAGTCAAACCGACAAATGGTTCCGATGATCACGAGCTCTACCGCCGATTCGGGACACCAAACTTGCCATACCAGACTGGCCATGCCACCATCTACGACTGCCCTGCCCGTCACCTCAAATTCCGGGTCCACACACTTTGCAGCAACCAGCGTACCAGGTTCGATTCCATCAGTACACACCCAGTACCCGATTCCATACAACTCACTGCCAATGCTCTCGCCTACAGGCTTCAGTCCAACCAGCAACCCATCCCACGTCGCAACGCATGCGCCGGTCGTCGCTAAGCCGTACAGGCCCTGGGGGACGGAGATGGCTTATTAAATGGTTTACAATAAGACGGCAACGTTCCTCTACAAGGACATGAACAATGAAATAAAATCAGTTTTAATTAGTAGGTCACGGGATTAGCAACGGTACCAGATGATAATATACGCCTGACCTTGCTTCGAATACAAATTCGCTTTTAGTGAAAAGTTCCATCAAGTGGTAGAATATAACGGAACATTACAATAATTGGCGCGTGTTTTGTTTTGATCGTATACAGAAAAAAAATCATGGACACAGCTGTTGAATAGTTCTCAAAATCTGACTGACGTCATAATTATTTTGTTACAGACAAACGGCTCATGGGATTTACCACAACTTAAACATTGGTGATGACGTACCTAATGAAATATGTCAGATATTATTTATTTAGGGTACGGTATGCTTTTGTCATTAGGAATGAGATAGGAGTCATACTGGTGATAATAATAGCGGTTTGGTCACACAAAATTAGGTTAATGAGGAAAGTGTGCATATCATGTATAAAATATGATGCGTTTGTAAATTTTAATAGAAAGTGCATGGTCCGTCAAAAATACGAATGTAAAATAATGTTGATTATGATTTCTACAGTGATGATATTTTAATTAGGTAGGCCTATGCGTAAAAATTGGCCCCTTGAAAATTGCTCTAGAAAAAATGACCATGTTAAAGTGGCTCCAGTTGGCATTGTCTATAGTTATGTAAAATGCCCATTATTGCTGTAAGAATGCCCGTCCCCCACCCCCATTGCTGTGATTTTTGTAATAATATAATTAGTTATTATGTGCCTTATACATTTAAATTAAAAATTCTGCAATTATTTCCTTACCATCATTGTCATGTTTATGATCAAAATGCTGATAATCTAGATCCCTGCTGTAAGTAAATGTGTCAAATAATGATTTGACCTATGCCAAGTGGGGCCATTTAGTTCCAGTCCCCTTTTTAGAGCCATTTTCGGAGCCATTTGTTGCTACATCACAGTGGAGAGGGAAAGTCTTGAAAGAGTACGCTAGTTTGCTTAAGTTTAATATCTGATCGAGGCCATATACTACTCGACAGAGCAGGGCAGGTTAAAGGGACCAAACAAAGTAGAAGTAATGTAGTAAGGTTTAGGGCTGATCCGTAACGGGACCAAAGCTGATAGGCCATAGAATGTACTCGACAAACAGAGAAGTTTAAGGGGACCAAACGCAGTGGAAGTTTAGGGCTGATTAAGGGGACCAAAACTATCGCTTATTAATGTTAATTATACACCGCGTTTCAGTATATGCATTAGTTGTACTAAGTACCATTGATGTATATTGAAATGGAACAAAGATATCACTTTAATTAACCGATTATTAGCGTAAATGGGGATGGGGAGTGGGTAGTGATGATTAGTACTTATAATAGAGACTATTTTGATGAGCTACCGGGACAGTCTAAATTAAAATGATTACCTCCATTATGATAAAGGAACAATAATAAGTGCATATGGTATTTTGGTTATGGGTGGGTTGGGTTCGGGGTGGGGGATCATTTACCGTATTTGCTACGTTGTGTGCTATTGGATTCCACTGCGATGGAATCGGTTTTGGGAAAATTATCGGTGCAATAATAATTAGGCATTCCATACGAAAAAAAAATTTAAGCATCGCAATGGTATCAAGGATATTGCTAAATAAAAAAGTATCTGTTTTATAATGGTATAATTTTACCGTTCAATAAAACATGTTCTTTACTGTGAATGTTCACATGTTAATAAGACTAACATGTTTGTCTGCTGCGTCGCCGCATTAGGAGTTTGCAGTTATATAGAGGAAAAATGGTACAGTGGTGTAACTGTATAAGTGATATAATTAAAAGCATTAACGATAAACTATCAATCATCTACTGTATAGTAGACAGATTTCGCAAGATTACGAAAACGATAACGAATACGTTATTATCGTTATCGTCATTCGTGTCTAAAACATTCTTGACAGTATGCTGTATGTAGTGAGCCGAATGTGATCCAAGATTCATGCAAGGCATGAATCGCCTACAGATATATGCTACTGTAGGGAAGGTGTCTAAGAAATTGATGACGTAACCGTATTCGTCATCGTTTTCTTAAGCTTGCGAAAAATCCCTATTATCATCAGTGGTGATATAATTTTATCGATTTTCTTATTGTTATGAACACAAGCCACAGAAATAATTATGAGCTTCCTAACCAACAGTTTTTGCCTTTTCTACTTTTGTAAACGTCATTTTGTACAGAATTTAAATTATTTTCTAAAAAAGAAAAAGTTATAAATGAACGAATAATAAACAACGAATAGATGTGTTATTTTGTATTTCAATGTACTATGCATTGTATTTAAAAAACAGTTTTACACGATTTGTTTGGTTTTTTTTCTAAAAATGTGATCTTGATGTAAACAATATTTTTGAATAAGATGAATAAAATTATGAACGTAAAGATGAAGATTGTTTATTCGTATTTGACATAGAAAAACAACGGGACGAGGAAGGAGACGATAATGATGTTAATAATAATAATAATAATAATAATCATAATAATAATAATAATAATAATAATAATAATGATAATAATGATAATAATAATAATGATAATAATAATAATAATAATAATAATAATAATAATAATAATAATAATAAAAAGAATAATGATAATGCTGATGATGATGATGATGGTGATGATGATAATGATGATGATGATGATTGTTTATTCGTTTTTGACAGAGAAAAACAACGGGACGAGGAAGGCAACATTAATGATGTTAATAATAATAATAATAATAATAATAATAATAATAATAATAATAATAATAATAGTAATAATAATAGTAATATTAATAATACGGTAACAATAATAATAATGATAATAATAATAATAATAATAATAATAATAATAATAATAATAATAATAATAATAAAAAAGAATGATGATGATGATGATGATGATGTTACTAATAACATAATTTAGCAATTTAGCGCAGCGACAAGGAATTTGGCTGGTGAGAGAGAGAAAATTCAGTTGTATTGTGAAACGGAAGCTGCCTGGGGGTTGAGTAGTTCCATTGTCATACATACGTGCAGATAGTTTTTCATCATCATCAACCTCCGCATCATTATCATCAGCATCCTCATCACCATCATGATCATCAATATCCTCATAACCACCATAATCATCATCATCATCATCATCATCATCATCAGTACCATCATAATCATCGACATCATCAATATCCTCATAACCACCATAATCATCATCATCATCAGTACCATCATAATCATCGACATCATCAATATCCTCATAACCACCATAATCATCATCATCATCATCATCGCCATCATCATCATCACAATCATCACCATCACCATCATATTCATCAGTACCATCATAATCATCATAATCATCGACATCATCGATATCCTCATAACCACCATAATCATCATCATCATCATCATCATCATCATCATCATCATCATCATAATCATCATCATCATCACCATCATCATCATCATCATCATCAATATCCTCATAACCACCATAATCATCATCATTATCGTCATCATCAGTACCATCATAGTCATCGACATCATCAATATCCTCAAAACCACCATAATCATCATCATCATCGCCATCATCATCATCAGCATCACAATTATCACCATCACCATCATATTCATCAGTGTCATCAGACCATCATAATCATCGACATCATCAATATCCTCAAAACCACTATAATCATCATCATCATCACCACAATCATCATCATCATCATCACTATCATCACCATAAAATTCATCAACATCATCATCATCATGGTCATCATCATAGTCATCATCATCATCATCACCATCATCACCGCCATCATCGCCATCATCGCCATCGTCGTCATCATCATCATAATTATCAAATTCATAACCACTACTAGTATCCTCACCATCATCATCCTTATCATCATAAGGGAATTGAGTTTTGGCGTTTTACATAAACAATACTGTGTTTGGAACTGAAGGACTATGAAGAAGACTTTACAAATAATAGCAAATGTGGGTACAATATTGAACATTTTGCATCGTTAATTCAATAGTTAAATGAGAATTCTGTCATCATATATGCTTATTTTATTGACTGGTTTGTTAGGCATTGAAGGCATTGGCAATTTCCCCCGAGAGAGGCACGCACTGACATGGCTGCTTTCTGTTCAAAAACATACATTCCAAGTGACTCGCTAAATGCTGAAACCATTAAAGACCTGAATCTGGCTAAAGAAACGTTGGTATACACTTTACAGCTTGGGGCTTCTTAACTTCCGTTCGTATTTTAAATTGTAGATTTATACGTTTTTTTGGTTTTTCTTTAAATTGACATTCTATGAAATGTATTATTACGAATCTGGGTCTTGTTATCTGGTGCACAACTTGTAATGATGAATAATCGAAATTTGTTAAACCCAGACAAAAATATTTCCATATTACTTATAAAGGACAACGAATGTGATAAAGATAAGCCCAAGACACCATCTTTATCAATAAAGAGATATTAAGTTTGTGGAGTTCTGCTAAAAATAGTGAAGAAAAGCGCCCTTAAATCGCCTTTTTACCCTAAGTTCTTTAGGGTCTCTTAATTGTCAATGTTAGAGAAAAGCACCCTTTAAAATCCAAGTTTTTCAGAACTCCACAATCATAGGGCACATTTTACCATCCTTGTATAGAAATTAAAGAGCCCCTGAAAAACGTAGAAATAGAATGGCTATTGGGGGCGCTTTCCATCACCACAGGGAACCCATTTAAACAGAAAATTTAGAGACCCTGGAAATGTTGTTTTTCTATTAGAGGGCACTATTCAGCACTACTTTAATAACAATTGAGGGAAAATAGAAAACGAGGGTTGCTTATTTGGTCTGAATCTCGATTTCCATACAATTGTTACACAACCGCTACAGAGTTTTCTTTGTAATCCTTGCACTGCGCAATCGGGAACGCGCCTGATTCAACTGACCAATCAGCGTTGCCAAATGAGCTGGCGATAGCGTGTAGCGATTTTTATCGAAACTGAGCTTTACCTGCTTATCAAGACTTCAGACACGACCAGCCAACACCACATTACTCTTATTTTTTTTATTATAAAAACTGTAATATGAATTTATATAAATGTACATAACCTATATGAAAAATTAATTACAGGAAATTGTCTCTCTTGGTTTAATATTCTACAATGATGCAAGCTGACTTGATGCGGTAATAACTTTTCATTAAAAATAATTTGTTAAATTCCTTCGATATTCCGATAAAAATACAATCGCTCTTTGTTTTTTTTTTAAATTATTATTATTGTGATAACGCTGTTACAATTTAGCAAAATGTTGAACTAAACTCCGGTATCTTCTCTTAATTGTCTTGCAAACTATTAGACATAATCAATTACACAGCCTATATTAGAAAAATTAATTATAGTTGTTCTGGTTCATCCTCCTCCTCTTATTGTAATTCGATCATATCTTCTCTGTACAATGTGATCAATATTTTTTTTACTGTAATAACGCTGTCTCAATATTTAGAAAAATGTTGAACTAAACTCCAGTATATCTTCTCTTAATTGTCTTGCAAACTATTAGACGTAATCAATTACACAGCCTATATTAGAAAAATTAATTACAGTAGTTCTGGTTCATCTTCCTCATCTTATTGTAATTCGATCATATCTTCTCTGTACAATATGATCAATATTTTCTTTTACTGTGATAATGCTATCTCAATATTCAGAAAAATGTTGAACTAAACTCCAGTATATCTTCTCTTAATTGTCTTGCAAACTATTAGACATAATCAATTACACAGCCTATATTAGAAAAAATAATTACAGTAGTTCTGGTTCATCTTCCTCATCTTATTGTAATTCGATCATATCTTCTCTGTACAATATGATCAATATTTCAGAATGATGCAAGTTGTCTTGATCCAGTAACTTGTTATTAAAGATACAATGATTTCTTTAATCATGATTACTTTTTCGAACTCTTCAAGATGTTCCAAATACATGTCAGTGTAATTTTCTTGTCTTGCAACATGGCCATGCTCTGTTGCAGCAATCTGCCAAAAAAACAAAATTTAATAATGAATGAGAAACAGCATGAAAGAGAAATAATTAACAACATCAGACTAATAAATTATTAATTCATAAGGTAACTTCAGAATATTTCACTTGATATTTACAGTGCCATTGATTCTTTGATATAATATATATCTTGCAGTAGAGATTTGTCTGTCATCGGCAAACAAATTACAGATTACTACCATGGAGGAATTAGTTTAGAAATGGTTTTGAATTTAAAGAAGAATAAAATGCTACTAGGATGATACATAAGGAAAGAATACAAAACCAAAACATGAAAATAAGAAAGCAAATTCAATAGCGGCCGAATAAATAAATTGAAGAGACCAAAACACATTCTAAGATGGGGAGGATACTACAAGAAATGATACAGAAGCACAAAGTAAACAATGCTAAACCAAATATTGGAAAATACAGACCAAATATACAAATTATTATGAACAAAAGAAGGAAAATAACAAAATAAGAACAGGAAAGAGGAAGAGAATGAGGAACAGCAGATAAAACGAGACAAAGACAATAAAGTTGATGTAATTTCAGATAGATAATATAGCTAGACCAGAGGATGTATCTATTTTATAGTTAATATTTTATACCTTGTTAAACCTAAGTTTAAAAAAATCCACGGAAATCAACTGGGTTTTTGTTCTTCCCTACACGCAGAATGTATCAGTAAATTCTCCCTCCCATCCTGTTACCTATTTGCATCCTAACACTAATGTGTTTCAAAATTCATACCAAGGGCCTAAACCGCGGTTTTAATTATACAACAATGGCTGGTCGTGGAATTTTTGTTTTTTACACGTTTTGGTACGAATGCACTATTAAAATTGAATTTTAGGTTTAACACCATGTTTGAAAACATACAAAATACAGCTAACCTGACACGCGAGCGTACACTCTTTAAATTTAATATCTATTTAGTACCGTAATTTTATCATTTTAAAATTGGGGTACATATTTTTAAATTCAATAATTTTTATGCTTAATTTAATAATTTGCATGTTAGTGCAAAATGAGCAAGTTAATTTTCAAAAGTACTTTATATGATTTTTATCGCTTTTCAGGGGACAATACGTATTTATGCCAAACAACGATGATTTCTTTTGATGCAGGTTTTAAGTCATCTGCCAGTACCGAAATGTTATAAAGTGATGTTTAAAGGATAACCAGATGCAAAGGTGTAGATTCTTTAAAGATAAAGTTACACCGCTTTACAAGTCAATAATAAGACCAATCTTAGAATATGGATCGGTTGTTTGTTTGGAAACCAAAAGCCAAATAAGATATAAATCTTTTAGAAAAGGTCAGAGAAAGTGCTTAAGTCTCTGTTATTAGGCGAAACTATTACTTACAGAAAGAAGGAATATGATTGACATGATTGAAACATACAAATATATCACCAGATATAAACTATGAGGCGCCAAATGTACTTTCATTATTTAACAAAATTATATACGGTACATATAAATCATTATTTTTATGAATATTAGTTTGCACGAAATACAGAAGTGGGAATTTCAGTGGCAGATTCAAGGGGCCCAGCCTATTTTTTTTTCCTAAATTTAAAAGTGGAGAAAAAAAATTATATTCAAATTTGTAAGTGAGTGCCATTTCCGGCCAAAGAGGTGCCATAATCATAAATTTCCTTACCTCAGCCCCAAAAATGAAAGTCCCAACCTGGGCCTAGCTCTACTTCAAATTCCTGGATCTGAAAATGTAGTGTAGAAATAAACGTTAAATGCATTCCTTAAAATAAATTTGATACGACTTAAAAAAGATTATAGGCGCAAGAGCTTCCGGGGCTTCGCCACCTGAACCCTCACCGGAGCCCTAGGCAGCCCCCTGGCCCCCAACAAAGGCCTGGGCCTACAGCCCAAGGCTTTCCAATTTTGCATTTCGTCCCCCCCCCCCACTTTCAACCACGAATCGACGCCCTTGAGCAAAAGTACGCTGGTTTTGGGATGGCATGCCTCAAATATATCTAATATCAAATATACTGCAATAACTAACTAGAAATTATGAAATTGAAATCATTACAAGTAACACTATTTATACTGGTACTGACACTGGTATGGGAATTTATAATGCGCCTCTTCCTTGAGGTTATAAAGCACAGTTTTTTCCGTGCTCATTGGATCCACACGCTTTAAGTGTTGCTGCTGGATCACCGAAGGAGCAGGTATTTAAAGACTTCAATTAAATCTGCTCTTCTTCGTCTTCTAGGGTCATTAGGTTTAATTTTCTTGCCATTTTTCGATACTCTCTCAGGAAAACTAGAGCAAGGCAAAGTTTTAGGACATTTTTCTTACATTCGTGGTAAATTGTGGTTTTAAATATCTTAAAATGTATTATTTGGCATTTGCCTTGTTATAGCGGGAAAAAAAATCACTACAGACTCGAAAATTAATTTGTGTGTAATCAGTACACTTTCTGTCCTTTCCGTCTTAAAAGCAAAAACAACTAATTTTCCTTATGCATGGGAAAAGTACAATAAAATAAGAAACCCGTTAAGAAGTAAATGTAAGATTTCTTACTTTGAATACTTAAGCAGGCGATCTAACAAATCTGAATATTATGGCAGGGCTTTTTGTACTCATGTCAGGAACGGAAAGACAAAGCCTTCACAACTGTTTTTCAAATCAACGGATCTATTATTAATGATCCACAAATTATTGCCAATTCTTTTATGAATTGTTCACCTCCAATTTTTCACAAAATGATCATGAATCGTATCTGTCTGAAGAAAATAATAGTAATTTCAACGATCATTTTGGGGCTTACTTAACTAGAGTGACTACAAATGCAGAGGAGGTTCTGCAACTTATCAACGGGCTCAAGTTTGGTAAGGCGCCTGGGCTGGACGGCATCACATCCTCGATGCTCTCATGTTAGTTTGCTGCGTACATTTTGTGAGCCCTTGTCCAAGTTGTTTAACCTCTCTCTTGCATGTGGAACCCTCCCAACAGACTGGAAAAGCGCAAATATAATACTAGTATATAAGTCGGGTAATTCTAATTGTATTGAAAATTTTAGACCAATTTTGCTGTGTTCGATTTTTTGCAAACTGCTTGAGAAAATCTTTTGCTCTTACTTGACTTGTACTTTCAAATCAACACGGGTTAGTTAAAGAGCGTTCATGTACAACAGTTTTATCCGAAATTACTTACGATTGGAGTACCACCTCTTAATCAACGATGCCCTCCACGTATTGACGCTGTATTCCTTGATTGGAGTAGGCCTAAAGCGTTTGATCAGGTCCCTAATTCAGTTCTGCTCCAAAAACTTAAAAGTTTCGGTATCTGTGGGACTACTTTGAAATATCTTCTTACTTGTTGGGTCGGACACGGAGAGTTGTATTTAGAGGAGCTTCTTCTCCTTCACTTGGGTTCCGCAAGGATCGGTTTTGGGACCCACACTTTATAATTTGTTTGTATTGATCTTAATATTTATTATCTTCCTGTGTTAAAATGTATGCTGATGATACTCTGTTATACCGTACAATTAGAGTTCCTAATGATGTATGCTCTCTTCAAAAGGAAGGCCTAGATTCTGTATTAAACTAGAGTATGAATAATGGGATGAAATTAAATGCTCGAAAATGTAAAATTATGAGAATCACTAGGAGTCAAAGTAAACTTTTGAACACTCCTTACCATATTAGCACAGATACAGATGTATGTTCTCTTCAAACCTTCCAATTTAAGTAACTTGGGGGTCACCTTGTCATCTAAACTTGATGGGGGCCTCATGTGTCTAGTATAAAAAATAAAGCATCGAAGACTCTCGGTTTTATTATCAGAACTTTTGGATGTTGCAATCCTAAACTTTATAAAAGTCTAGTCAGTCCATTACTGCAATATGGTGTGCCGGCTTGGTGTCTTTGTCAGCCATCGATTCAACACATTAAGGATCTAGAAAAAGTTCAACGTAGGGTCACAAGATTATGTTTTCCTAAGCCTTCCATCCAAAATTATTATTCAACCGAAACCCGTCTTCAGCACCTCGGCATGATATGAGCCTTAAAAATAGATACAGGGTTTTAGGAATTTCTTATAACGCCAATGTATTTTATAAGAAAATTGATATTTCAATAGATGGGTACATTAACCAGAACTTGCGTCATGTTAGTCATTTAAAATGTGTACATAGTGTGTCCAGAACAAATGCTGCTCATTTCCATATATTTAATTCATTTCCACGTTTATTCAATTACCTTCCTCCGAATGTTAAAGATTGTCTAATTTTTTTCTCTCTCTTCGTTCATATATTCACTTGATAGTTGATTCAATTCACTTTTTTGACAATCCCGTCTTCCTCCTAAAGTGTCTGTTCTTTGTTATGTCTGTGTCGAAGACGAAATAAATGAAATGAAATTAAATAAAAATGAAATATTAGTCATAGATTGAGTTTCTTTTTACAATCTTGATACCGTTTACGGTGCAAAATTCTAGCGCATGCGTAGAAACTACATAATTGTGGGCACGGCGGCTCAGGGTTTACGAATGTTTGAGGCCGAGGTAAGAAAATATATTATTATATGACACCTCTATTGTGCACTCTCAGACTTGAAATTAATTTGAATATAATTTCTTTTTTTCTCCATTTTTAATTTTTGAAAATAGGGAGGGTGGGCCGACTGGGCTCCCTTGAATTTTCCACTGAAATACTACTAATAAAAAGTTTTTCAATTTATCCTGGTAATCATAATCATGCCATCTTATATATTTTTTGCAAACTAACATTCATAAAAATGATGATTTATTATCTACTGATTAGCCTGTGACGTATTCGAACCATGAAATATAATATTAAGACAATCACTCTAATCTAATAGGAATGAACTTTATTATCTTTCACCATTAAAACAAAAGAAAAACATTAAAATTTAAATATAAGATAATAGGGTTACGGTTCACACTATTATTATTATTATTATTATTATTATTATTATTAAATAATAATAATAATAAAAATATTATTTTTATTAATATTATTATTATTATTTTAATTATTATAAACATCATACAGTACTCGTAATACTATATAATTATTATTATTTTCTATGAAAATAATTCAAAATATGAATATCGATCACTGATAAAAGAATTACGCAGATGGTTTGTGTTGTTTACGGTGAGTGTTGAGCCTAAGACCAGATCTGCTTTGAGTACAGCTGGGACAGTATATGAGTTTCGTCTTCCTTTACATGCATATTTAGTACTCGGGTCTGATACAATGATTTAAAATCAGCAAGTTCGATCCCAATTATTTAAGTCATGACGCTACGAACAACTGATTCGAAGAAGAGACAAATGCGTTCGGTGTCGCTATCGGCACCTAAAACTTTCATTTTACGTGCAAAGTAAAGCCTTTGGTTAGCTTTTTCTATATACTTTATCAACAATGCAAACTAAGTATTTGTACACGCATTAACCTGTTCGATGTCAGTATTATTTATTCTTAAAAATCGGGTTTAACGGGTTATGCTTAATTCTAAAATCATGAATTATTTCTATGCCTATATACATATATATAAAATAAAACACTTTAAATACTTAAAATCAATCTAAGAGGTTTTTCCTTTTCTCCCCTTTTTGAATTTTATTTTTTGTGCAAGTAATATTGCGACTACACTATTGAGCAATAGGCCTATAGACCTACTACTGTCTAATTTACGATTAAACAGGACTATGGAGATAGAAGCATACAAAACATTAGTTAGCATTTTTATTTCACAAACACAAAGGTGATTTACTTAATTTATTATCATGACGTCATGGCGAAATTACGTCAACGTAACATTGTTCGTAAACTTGTGATATCACTACTTAAATAGATAGACCTATCCGTGTCAAAGACTGTATAATTATTGTTTAGTAACGGCTAGGCCTATATAAAATCAGTGGAGTCAAGTTTGCGAGCGGAGCGAACAAACAGACACTGGGGGCTAGGGGGCCGCCTAGGGCCCCGGTCGGAGTCCAGAGGATGAAGGCCAAGGTGGGGGTGCGAGGGAGCTGCTTTGCGCTCAGAGCTTGGGCATCTGTGAACTGTTGCGTTGTCAAAGAACATAGGATGGTCCATGACTGACGAAATATTTCAGACAATTTTAGGACAAAACCAACATAGCTTACACAGACCAACTTTCGGAACTGGTATAGGTCTATGTACTCTATGTAGGTGTAAATAAATACAGAGAATAATTTTAGTGAGAACGTACAAAAACATGATAAGGAATATGACAGGCTTTAACTTTTTCTTACTATCAGATAATCAGCCAGGCACTGGAGAAGCAGCCAAGTTATATCTCTAAGCTTATGGGCTGGGCGACATTTGGTGGTGTTTCTGCAGGTTTTGCTTTTTTTTTTCCTCAGGATTTCACAAAGTATCATTTTTTCTGTATTGTCTTGTTCTGGTTGTGTTCCCTGTTACTTTGCGTATTATTTTGCGCATAGGTTGCAATTTTTTTTTTATGTTGTGTCAGTTGTGTATTTTGCTTTTGTTAATTGTTTTGACAATAATATAGTGGCGCTTGTGATTTCTGTTTAATGGACCTGTATTACATTCTGCCTTGAGTTTTTCCCTGAGCTTGATGATTTGGCGTGCGCTTTACAACCGAAAGGAAAATGCGCAATATAAATTCCCGTACTAGAACAGTCGGTAAATCAAAAGACACCATGCTTGTTTCACGCGCGCGACATCGATCAAATGTGATTCGCAAGACCAACCGCAACATAAACAAACAACTGCAGCGATCATTTACATGAGCCCTGACGGGTTTCTGTATGATGATGCCAGGCAGCATATTTTCAATGTTTAAAACTGTCAGGGCCCCATTGAATGAAACTATTGTATTATGGTTTATATTGTTTTTTTAAACTACAATGTCGGAGCCCTTCGTGCCTGGGGGCCCTAGCGCTCCGCCCTCCGTCAGCGCCCGAGTGTGACACCACTGTATAAAATTCAATTGATTAACTATAATTTTTGAAAATTAGGAAAACATTAATCTATGTATGCAGATAATATTATTCACTAGTATATTTGTACGGTTAAACTGGTGTGATCTGCGATAGAAGGGTGTTGGCGAAAATGAAGGGGAAAATCTACAAAACAGTGGTAAGACCAGTTATGGCGTATGGTTTGGAGACCGTGGCCCTAACCAAAAGACAGGAGGAGGAGATGGAGGTTGCAGAATTAAAGATGCTACGCTTCTCCCTTGGTGTAACAAGAAAGGATAATATCAGAAATGTATTCATTAGACTTAGAGGATCTGCTCATGTAAGACGATTTGGGGACAAGTTGAAAGAGGCGAGGCTGAAAGGTATGGCCATGTATGCAGAAGAGACATGGCGTACATCGGAAGGAGGATGTTGGAAATGGAGCTACCAGGTAGGAGGTATATGGACGTGATACGGAGGACATGAAGGAAATAGGTGTGAATGAGGATGATGCGATGAACAGGACGAAGTGGGATGAACAGGACGAAGCGGAGACGACTTATTTGCTGTGGCGACCCCTGAAGGGAGAAGCCGAAGGAAGAAGAAGTACGGTAATATATTTGTACGTTTTGAAAAATGGTACTATAGCTCCAATTAGATCGAAACTGAAAAGTTATTTAAATATTTAGGCGTTGTATTTTACTCACCTGGCACCTGGACGAAAGCAATAGAAATCAATAGCATAAAGCAAAAAAGCACTTTTTTCTTTAAAGCGCAATTTATTTAAGTTCGGTTGTCTTCATAATAATGTATGGAATACTATTTTTTATGCTAAAGTTTTGCCCATCATATTGGAGTGAAGTTTGGGGAACACCAAACAATTTGCATATTATCGAACGTATTCACTCAAACTTTTGCAAATATATTTCAGGTGTTGGACAGCTCCAAATTATTCTGTTCCAGGCGTACTTGGAAGATTTTAATTATTTGTTTATTAATACATCAATGCCATCAAATTTTGATTACATTTATAACTACTGATCAATCAGAAAGTTTATTTCAATGATATAATTTTTAACTTTGAAAAATCGAAAGATATGAAATATGCTGTTTGCATCATGTCAAACATCCACTATGTCATCTTGGTTGTGGTGATATTTGGTTCTCATAGAGTAACGAAGACAAAAACACACTACTTTCTAAAGTTGCTTTACGTTTATACGACATCGTAAAACCAGAAATTTAATTAAAAAAATATGTATTCATCAAGAACGAATTATTATGTTCAATTCAAAAGTAATATTTCATGTTGAGATTATCTGTTTACGTCTGGGATTATTAGACCTTGAAATTGAAAAAGGGCGGTGGAGCAAAACAAAGAAAGGAGAGCGGTTGTGTAAATTATGTTCGTTAAACCAAATAGGAGACGAATTACATTTGGTTCTTACTTGTCCCTAATTTAACGATTAAGAAAACGTATTATTTCATATTAAATCCACTTTTATCCTAATAAATATAAGTTTATTATACTAATGTCCTCTGAAAATAAAGCTACAATCTCAAAATAAGTTAAATATATATATTTGAACAGAGCACTAACAGATAAAATCCATAACAATCATTCGTAATTGTTGTTGTTATTTCCACTCGCTTTGAAAAATGGGGTTTTAACTATAGAAGCTTGATGAAAAGTGTTGGGGTGGGTGGGGGAGACAATCGATCGACGCCCCATTTGTCCCCTGTCCTCTACCGATCGACGCCCATGGGCGTAACGGGCATTTGAAATAAAATTCAAGTTACAAATATTTGATTATGACTCTTAATAATAATAATAATAATAATAATAATAATAATAATAATAATTCTGGATTTATATAGCGCCTCACGTTGACACAACACGTTGTTCACTTAGCTTAGTAGTTTTCTTGATATACGGTAGTCCAAAACATCACAGAAATTCTCATCAGTATGGAGTTTTCTGCTAGAATACATCCTATCGACCATATCCGCCATTACTTCACGTGGTTCTTTTGGCATTTTTGACAAGGTTTATACAGGTATATGCAGAATATTAAGTGAAAATGGCCACAATAACGCTGAAACAACTATCATCCATGTATTATAAGATATATAAATGTATTAGTCCAACATGCTTTTGTCAATTTTACTTTACACTGAAGCTTACAATTATATAAAAATGCATACTTAAAAAATACATTAAAAGTCTTGTCGAAAAAGCCCCAGCGTCCGACCGAGTGTATTTACACCATGGCCATGCACACCTACATGGAAATTGACTGGTATTATCAAGTAACGGAACTTAAAAATCTCAAAATATTGCAAGTTATACAGGTTTTCCTTTAATACTTAGGCCTACCTTAGTAGTTTTGTTGATACGTACATCACGAATATACCCTGGGCCTATACTAGACAAAATATCGTGTTTTTGTGCTAAAATTCACCTTGTCCACCATTTCCGTAGTCGCGTTAATTCATGTCACGCGGTTCTCTGCAATTTAAGAATTTACGCTGTGCTACATACACAGGTGATAATACGTTCAGGATAGGTGAAAATGGCCACAGGAACACCGAATTTCAATGCCGTTAATGTTCTTAAAATCTTTGTATATTTATACATTCTACCATTCTTATATCTAAATCATATTTTTGATATATTATCAGCATTTCTGTATATTGCATATTTTGCATATATCATCAACAGAGTGCTCAGTGGTAATTAAACCAAAGTAAATTAATACAACAATAGGAATTTCAACAGTAGGTTTGATTAGATATTAGTAGAATGTATATATATATATATATATATATATATATATA
>NW_022702993.1:293479-330828 GCF_011630105.1 Anneissia japonica | reverse complement strand
ATATGACATTAGTAGAATGTATATATTAAAATATACTGCATTTCTAAAATGCTGACAAGTGCAAACAAATTATATAATATACACGATTTTACCAGAGACCTCTTTTTTTTCATACAACTAAAATAAGGCACTTTAGTTGATGAACTATGTTTGATACAATTTATAACATAATTTTAATTTTTTTTTTCAACTCAACAAAACGTTTATTTTCTTCCAAAGGCACAACAAGAAAATACAAAATTCCAAATACAAAGTAGTACAAAAATTTGGAAATAAGTCCAGGTCCCTAGAAGATGTTTGCAAAATGATTTCATTTGTATTTCTATATTTTAATTAGGTTAGATCTTGTTGTGCAATGTAATTTTTACTCTTTTGTAATAACAATATGCTAATTCAGCCACTGGCTGCGATTGCATTTTTAATGTTGAACAATAACGATACCAAAGTTACTGAATGAACAGAGGGTATTCGTGCATGATTATCTGCATCAAATTTTGGAGACTGAAAAATCGATACTTGTAAGCTTCATTTTTTTGTTATTGACTGAAAGTTTGTTCGTAGAAAAGTGCTGGGACATGGGAATCAAATCGGAGTTAATAGTATCGAATAATGATTGAATATTTTATTTGGAATAGTAACCGTTGTATCATCGGCATAGAGAAAGAAATTGAGCAACTTAGAGGACAGATGGATTTCGTTAATAATTATAAAATAAACATGAGAGGACACAGCAATGAACTTTGGGGTAATCCACATGTGATTGTGCTGAAGTTTTATATAGAAATACAATTTTTGGTACGTTGGGCACGATTCGAGGGGTACCTTTTGAAGAGATCAAGTGCGGGTTTACGTATTCTGTAGTGGTGCAATAATTTATACAAAAGTATATTGTGATCAATTGTATCAGAGGCCTTGGAAAGATCTATAAAAATACCAATTGCAAGATGTTGGTTTAAGCATTAACTACGGTATATTATTTGTTAGAACAATGAGGGCCATGGATGTACTATGACTTATCCTGAAACCAAACTGTTTGTAGAAATAAATGAGAAAGTCTTTCCAATGCCTTTGAGAAGATTGATAAAATGGACATATCTTATACACATCTAGATGTGTATAAGAGACAGTATATATATTAATAGGCCTATATAATATCGTGTAATATTTTTGTAAAGAATATAGACATATAACATAACACGATATAATATTTTGAGAATTAAAATTAGGCCTATTGACTTTTTTACCCAAGGTATATGTCATGTATATTTTATATAATAATGAAATATATAAAAATATCCCAAATTGATTCCAATGCTTGGAAATAAAGATCAAATGGAATTATGAATCGCTTCTCATCTTTAAATGTCTATGTTTACTTTAATCATATCGGTAGTATTACTTGCATGCGACAGTGCACGGTACGGAAACAATTTTGATTTAGATTTCTCTCCTCCGGTTTCTCGTGTTGATCATCGTCAGTGATAAGCGAGGCATTAAGATCAAATGCACGTTGTTTTGCCGTTATTCAAAATACATTAAGATGATATACTTAAGCCTAATAAGCGGTTGGGATTGCCTATGTGTGATTGGGCTGAGCTATCCATGATCAAACTAACTTCATGGTGCATCACAAAGGAAATCTTTCTGATATTAGAAACAATACCTGAATATTATAACATATATGCAAGATAGCTTAAAAAGTCCTAGTTTATTGGTTTAATTTAGGCCTAACTGTTGTAGCTAATATAGCGGTTACGTTGATCATAGGACTATACACACATTTTATAGGTAGGACGGATGAAAAAATTAAGTTATATTGTCGATTCATTAGCTAACGTCCCCTTTTTAACTTTTTACTTTTTCCCCTTTTTAATACTACTAACATGAACATATTCTCTATAGTACCGTAATTGCAATGCTTAAAAGAGTCTTTTGGTAAAATACGACCATACCCTCATAGCCTGCCACTAATCATAATCACCATCACATCATCGCCATTCTTATTTTGCATGGTCATCATATTCATATTCATCATAGTCACCATTATTATCATCCACATCCTCACTATCATTATCATTATCATCAACATCATCCTCATCAGTTTCATCGTCATCAAAATCATCATCATCATCATCATCATCATCACTATTATCATCATCACCATTATCATCATCATCACCATCATTATCATCAACATCATCCTCATCATCAGTTTCATCGTCATCAAAATCATCATCATCATTATCATCATCATCATCATCATCATCATCATCATCATCAGTATCACCATCACCATTATCATCGTCATCATCATCACCATCATCATCATAATTATCATCATCATCATCATAATCATCATCATCATCATCATCATCATCAGTATCACCTGATCATCATCGTTATGATCATCTGTATTATGAATAGTGTAATCTTTTATCAGTTTTGCTATTGTCATCAATCATAAAGACACTCAACAATTACTCATCTATAAAGATCAAATAAGACATCAACTCCATAAGACAAAGGCAGAAAAAAAAATCTCTTTTTATTTTAATCAAATTTACTACCAAAACCCAAATGAAAGAGAAGAATAGGCCTATTAGGCAAGCATTGGATTACTGCGGGTCTAATTATTATTGGGAAAATGTATGTTTGTTTGTATTTATAGTTGAAGATTACTTAGTGAGTGTAATGTCAATTTGTTATACCGTATGTAATTTGTTTTTAACGTAATTTTATTGATTCGATTGTCTATGTATATGTCTCCTTACTGGAGGTTATCTGAATAAATTGAAATTTAAAATTAATACGGTATAATTACTTTGATATACAAATAAGTTATTAAAATATTTAATTTTATTAGCTCAGCACACAGACAGTATATCTTTGAAACTGTTTGGTAACTAAGTAGGACATTCGTCATATACACGTCACAATATAAACTCCATTAATTCATTCATGCTATCGCATGTACAGTTCGCCACAGTTGTCATTATCGTGTGTGACATGGGCCAACCTATCCTAGGTTACTTGTGTTCATGATTCGTTTAAAAAAATAGGACAATTAAAAGTATCTACCAAAACAAAACCTAACCAAAAAAATATAAGTCTAATGTAAGTCCAATAATTACTAGTTGCAGCTGGGGTGACAGGAACAATAGCGCCACGATCTGCCAAAAGATCAGCGGACAACGAAGATGCGCCGATTAACAAAAGCCGCCATTTCTCTTGAAACATTTTCAAGGATTTTTTTTATCACTGCCATCCGGACACAGACAAAGGACGATAATGATTGACCAAAATAAATCGTGTACTAACAGAATAATGTATTGATTGTCGGAAACTTCAAGTTCTAATTATAATTAATCAATGGATCTCGAAAACTGCCATCTCATAAGCTATAATTACTAAAACATATCATTTTGATTACGCATTATACCATTATTATTATTATTATTATTATTATTATTATTATTATTATTATTATTATTAATATTAATTATTATTATTATTAATTATTATTATTATTATAATTGTTATTATTATTATTATTAATATTATTATTATTATTATTATTATTGATATAATATAATTATAATTATATGTAGGTTTTTATATAGCGCTCTGTACAACTAAGTCTCAGAGCGCTTTTCCATATTAATACCTCAGTCATTCGAACGATGTATATGGGGGAAATTGCAGGTAAGAGTGCCTTGCTCAAGGACACAAGCGAAATGCACAGCGAGGGATTGAAACCCCGACCTGGAGGTTGGGAAACCAAACTGTTCCAGCTGCGCCAAACCACTTCCTCATTATTATTATTACTGAAATAGAAAAATGCTACCTACAAAAATATTCCAAGTCAATACTGTTATCATTATAGTTAACATCAATTTTATTCATTACTTTTATAAGGTCATAAAGATTAATTAAATTATTTTTATATTTATAGTTATATTTATTACAATAATTCTGAAATATAATTATTATATACAAGGTTCAGTAATGCAATAATATATAGGTTCAGTAATGCGATAATTTAATGTTGGTTAGAGAAAATCAAATAATGCAGTTCATAAGGCATTGTTTCAGCATTCATTCAGTCAGTCAGGCAGGCAGTCGGCGCGTCAGTCGGACAATTACTCATTCGTTCGTTCGTTCATTCATTCATTCATTCATTCAATTCATTCATTCATATATTCTTCCCATTCATTCATTCATTCACTCACTCATTCATTCATTTATTCATTCATTCATTCATTCATTCATTCAGTCAGTCAGTCAAATTCATGGATTCGCCACTGTTTCTTTTAGAAACATTTTCAAGATTTTGCTTATTATGCTTCTTTTTAAGGCGTTGATTGTCCGGGGTATCCTCGTGAACTGTAGATATGGTACATATCAATATTAAGACTTAGTGGAAAACTCCTGCCTGAGTCCTGTCCACACGTTCATGGGGCGATAGGTTATTTGCGGTTGCGGCAACTTTGGAATATAATAAAGAAATATATTTTGATCTAGGCCAAGCCAGTCTACTTCTTTGTTTCAGAAGGCTCTTAGGAGGCATCTGTTGTCTACTACATTTGAGGATTCTTTTCTTTTTTTTTCTTAATGATTATCATTTTTATTTTATTTTCTCTTGAGCAACTGTGACTAATCCGGCCAGCCTGTACATGGTGGTTGTATTTTCTCCATAGAATTTTAATGGATCGATTTTAGATATTCGTGTGACGTTTCAAATATTTTTACCAATTGTATTTTAACCTTAATCTTGCCTTGTGTATTGTATTGCCAGAGGAAAACAAATTTCCAGTTGTTTTATTGGACAATAAATGATGTTATCTTATCTTATCTTATCTTATAGTATGTGCGTGTTCTAAACGATGTGGTGTGGTAATGAGCCTGGTACTTATTATTTTATTTATTGCTTTTGTGATCATTATTTTATCGTTGTTATTGTTATTATTATTATTATTATTATTGTTGTTGTTATTATTATTATTATTATTATTATTATTATTATTATTATTATTATTATTATTATTATTATTATTATTATTATTATCCTCATCATCAACACCACCATCATTTGGTTTTTGTTAATTCTTAATACAAGATCAGGAAATTGTTAGGAACCGTGTGGATCATTTAACTTTATTATAGTACACTTATGCATGAGTTAAACAGGCGTACCGATGATTGTTCTCCAACAATTGGACACGCACGTGTTTGTGAACTTCCGGTGATTTCAATTGATGTATATTATTCCGGCGCATGGCGCACTGTTTGCAAATAACGAGTATAGCACTCTGTTGCACTCAGAGCCAATGATATCGAGTGAATTTACCTCAATCATTATTGATGTAATTTTATTAATGTCAATTGTAAGAATAGAGCGATTGAGTAGGTCAGAGTGTATGTGCAACGGCACTCAGACGACGAATGTCAATTCAAACCTATAGCTGTGTATAGTGTAGCCTAGCCAGTAGACTTGACCCATTAAAAAAGATGAAACTTCAAATGCAACATCTTCATCATCTAGTAGCAAAGTGGGACGTGGGGGACCACTAGGGTGAAAAATAATAGGCCTAATACAGTACCTTAAATGTAAATTATTATTAAATGTAAATTGACTTATTGAGATTACTGCATGTACTCTATATAACAATTTTTATTCCAAAACTATAATTCAACTGAATACAAGTTAAGTTCCAGATCTGCATGATTCATATTCCCATTCATCTTATAAACAGTGGCGTAACAGGCGGGGCAGGGGGCAGACTGTTCCCGCATTTTTCATGTTAAAGCTTGTGCTTGCTCCCATTTGCCTTCTAAGTTATAACACAGTTCCAAACTCAAGAAAGAAAATTCAAGATAGATCGTTTTACCTATTAAAGAAGGGCCTCAATGTGTAATGATGTTGAAAGAATATGTTTGTAATAAATAAAGCCATAAGGAAAATGCTTATATTCAGTTTAAAAAAACGAGTGTGGCCATATATAACATAAGAGCATTTCTTGTTGAGGTAGGCCAATTTCCTCTAAAAATTCCATATTTAGGGAGTTTTAATCAATTCCGACGAAATTAGAATTAAAAACACAAAAATTTTTAGCGCACTTCGCGCGCATTTGTTAGGTCCAAAGATTGTGCTTGCCCTCCTTTGCCTTCTAGGTTATTTAAAAACATAATAGTCCCAAACTTGACAAAGAAAATTTAAGATAGATCGTTTTACCTAAAAGAAGGGCTTCAATGTGTAATGATGGTGAAAGAATAGGCCTATGATTGTAATAAATAAAACCACTATGAAAATGCTTATATTTAGTTTCAAACACACGTGTGTAATAATAAAATAAGCCCTATGTCGTATTGTTTTCTATGTGGGGGGAGGGGGTAAGTATCACATCAATTTATAAATTACTAACCGGGAAAATTATTACCTTTGCTGCCACCCCCCTGACCCAAGACCCCTGTTACGCGCCTGCTTATAAGTGGGCCCCCCCCCACTTTGAAAAACGTTCCGCCGGCCCTGAAGGTACTGTAAGGTCCTAAACGATCTATATGTTTAAATAAGACATCTAAATACCTGGAGATTTAGGGTTCAGGTGAATCACGCACATTCCCGCTTCGTTCGAAATAACTTTTAATTCTCGATGATAATAAATATTTGGAAAAAAAAGAACGTATGTCCCTAACGGGATTTGAACTCAAGACCTTCCAATTACCGTTCAGATACCATCTAACACGTTCCTCTTCATCTGTACATTTCATTATACCACGTTACAAGAGAATTGGAGGTTTTCATTTCCTTGTTATGCTTCTAAATAATCTTCCAACTAACATTAGAGACATCTCAGATCCTAATCTTTTTAAACGTGCTCTCAAGAATTACTTGTTTGCCTAAGCCACTCCTTTGCCGCTCTTTCATTTTGTGTTTTATTGTTGTAATCTGTTTATTTGTCTTTGTTGTTTGTGTGATGCATTGGGTTCCTGAATAATCACTGATTTTATGTCTACCATTCTTTTCCTGAATTATTGAGGCTTGGCTTGCGCTTCATAACCGCAAGGGAAAGACGCAAAATAAATACCTAGTACAAGTACCAACTAAGCTATGAGGCCAATTATAGTATCATATTTTTCACCACTAGAGGGCGCAAATGGAAATAGTAATAATTCACCAAGCCAAGGTAAATTATGATTCATCAAATATAGGCCTTAGGCCCGTTCCCCCATGTAGCCTAACTAAAGTTATGGAAACAGTGGAAGGTCTGGAAGAAGGGATGGCGGAAAAAAGAATAGCAGTAGAAGGAATGGCAACAGTTGTTGAACGTTTGGTAGAAATGGAAATAGTGGCGGGTCTGGAGAAATTTCTATACCTGTCTTTGTATCTCCCCGTCTTCCTTGCTGTTCAATTTCTATTTTTTTAGAGTTAGACTGTGAGTTTAAAATAATGTACCGGTATTATTATTATTATTCTTATTATTATTATTCTTATTATTATTATTATTATTATTATTATTATTATTATTATTATTATTATTATTATTATTATTATTATTATTATTATTATTATTATTATTATTATTATTATTTATTATTATTATTATTGATATAAACAAAATATATAACCTGATTGATTAACTTATCACATATTCGCTTAATCTTCGTTTATAAAAGCTAAGCATTGAATGTGTTGTATTCACACATCAGTCGGTTAGGCCAAGAACTGTTAAACCACGTTTTTTGTTTTGTTTTGTTTTTTTCTGGCGTTACCTTATCCTTAAATATTTCGCTCTTCTGTGAACTGTTAAAAATGAAGCAAAGTGGTGAATAGTGCAGTTAATACAAAATTTTGAGTTCAATTAATTGTGGTTGTTTGTTTTCCTAAATAGGAGTGACACCGGGCAACCTCTGGTAGGAAGAGTCTAAGAGAGTCAGAAACTTCATCACATCACAAAGTAATTTACAAATATTGAAATCAATCAAAATCGTTCACGAGTTGTCCACCTATGTTGTATCCATTATTTTAAGAGGACACAATAATATAAATAATAAGGAAATAGATACTAAAAATATAAATAATACATAATAAATCCAAATAATAGAGAGAACAAAAAATATCAATGGAACCAGCCTATTATTAATGTCACACGAGTTTATTAAAACGAGTTGAGTGAGATACGACATGGTTACTATCTTCCAAGATACACCATATTATTATATTCGACCATCGTAGGTTAATTATATAACCACTCCAAAAAGTACATATTTGAGTCTTAAAATCCTATGTAATTGTTGGATCACAGATCCATCAATCCTATGTACAACACAAAACATCCGTTGTTATAATAACCGGTAAACGCAGTGATTGTATCACACATTTTATACTATTTATTACACACAGTTCAAAGTACACACACACACATGCTATTGATAACATCTACAACAATACACATCTATTACCACACACAGATTATAAATCAACACATATTAGCTATATTAAATATCAATATTCATAGAATCACCTTAAACGATACGAAGTATACTATATTAACATATGGTATGTGATTATTAAATTATGTAATATAAATTTTAAATAAATAATATATGAACATATATAGACATATCGATAAACGATTTTTCCCCATCCAGAGACACTAGGCATAAAGTTCGAATATAAAATTAATTAAAGCCAACTCGATTAGTCAACATCTTCTTGGAAATATGTCATACATACTGTAATAATAAAAATAAACAGCGACAATAAGTACAATAATCATAATCATTAGGACAATATATTAATAATAATAATAATAATAATAATAATAATAATACTGTAATAATAATAGGAATATAATTTATCTCTATTATGCATAATATCCCTTACTCTTATAAGCTACCGTATTTAGAGAATTATGATTATATACATACATTGTTAAGTTATTTTTCTTCATTAAAAAAAATTAAAATAATCATAGGCCTATTTCATTAATTAAAGCCAACTCGATTAGTCAACATCCTGGAAATAAGTCATACATACTGTAATAATAAGAATAAACAGCCACAGTAAGTACAATAATCATAATAATTAGAACAATATATTATTATTAATAATAATAATAATAATTAGAACAATATATTATTATTAATAATAATAATAATAATTAGAACAATATATTAATAATAACACTGTAATAATAATAGGAATAGAATTTCCTTCTATTATGCATAATATCCCTTACTTTAATAAGCTACCGTATTTAGAGAATTATGAATTATGATTATATACATACATTGTTAAGTTATTTTTTTCATTAAAAAAAAATTAAAATAATCATATTTCATTACAAACTTTAAAAAAAAAAAACACGATACCGGTAAGTGTTGTATGTTCTGACTGCGAATGCGCGGTAGATATGGTATAAAATAACTAGGAAAACACCAAGAAGTCACTGCAACAAAATAACACAGGTTAAAACATCTTCCTAACTTAGATTTTACATCATAATATTCAAAATAAAATTCATATTTATGGTAATATTTAAAAAAGAATCGTTGTGAGATCGGTTCGCATCGCGAACTTCCGTCTTCTCTAAACGGTTATCGTCTACGGAAGCCTAGAGGTACTTTGCATAGTTCTACACTATCAACCCGCTGATTAACCCAGGCACTTCTGAGTCAACGTTAAATCTGAATCGATAACATAATAAAACAGATTACGTTTAATGTTTATTTGCACCATGTTAGTCATAATACTTAAGGGTCACCGGAGTAAAGGAACCTGTCGATGCTCTGGTGTATACTTTTCTGAAGCGGCCTACATTGGTAAAGTAACCCAACTCTGAAAATGCACGACAAAGGGAATACACTATTTGCAGTATTTTTGGTCAACCACATGCAATTCAGAATGAGTTTAATATGGTTTTAGTTGTCAAAAGTCACTTAAAAATATTAATGAATGTAGTAGTAGTCCTGTCCAGCGGGTTACGATTCTTCGCTTTGGTGTCATTTTAATGACGCGCTCGTGAAGGTGATTTCGACTAATGCTGTACAATTCCAGTATCCTTAACAAACAAGAAACCAATAAAACAACAATAAAACACGTTAAGTATCACCTCCCAAAGGCACTTAAAGTTCTTATAACTTCAACAATGTATATATAACGTTACACTTAAAATCAGGTTTAAAATGTGGTTTATGTAATAATGGCCTACATAATACATAACGTTAAGGGACACTTTCATCTTGTATTCGTTAGGTGTAATTTCTAATATGCAGGGTCTCGTAGTTTCTAATGTGAATTGAGATTGTTAATTCGAATTTCGGCAGTCTGAAATCGGCAATCTGGTCTATATCTTCACATGGAACACTGTAGTACCCGAGCACTAACAATCTTCAATGTTATTCTACCGTAATAAAACACTATGTAAAACTGGAGACGGCAGGCCTGTTGTATATGCCTCATTGAACTTTTAAAATTGCTCAATTGCAACTACCAGAGGGCTTACTGAATTCAAAATATAACATAAATAACAAATGTAAAGTCAGGTGCAATAAATACCTATATGACTATAAGTTACAAAATTATACTAGATTCACTGAATATGAGGCTTAGGCCTGGCTGCTCGAGACAGTAATAATCGTTCAGGCACAGTTTGCATTTGAGAGGTGATTGCACCAATCGAATCAATACGTGACTTCAAACTGCCGTAATTATTTAAATAGACTGGATTTGAAGGGTAGCCGTTTATTTTTGTTGGTGTAAAATGGATACCATTTGAATAAAAATTTGAGCAATCCGACCAATGGCATTTGTTTTAGAAGGAACTATTGGCGTTTATTTGAATAAATACGGTATTTAGACAAAACTAAATAACAATAATAATAATAATAATAATAATAATAATAATAATAATAATAATAATAATAATAATAATAATAATAATAATAACAATATTGATCTAGACCTGAGTTTCACAGCTATGGCGCTGTTTATAGAATAACCTTAAAGCACGTTCGTCTTTGTTTAACACTGGGTACTGGAACTGTTCGACCACGTTTCTGTTCTCGTTCCTAGAATTCGATCCGTTGCCATTTTTTCGGTTGCGAGATGAGAACCCGTCTGTGATCTCAGAATCACTACATACATCATCACGTGTGCGTTGCCGTAGCCACCGAGAAGGTGGTCGCCGATTGGCTGGTAATGGTTTAGCGAACCTTGACGTCAGCGATGGTACCAGCTGCATGTTCAGCTGCAGGGAAAATTTAAAGTTAATTTATAATTTTTTTTTTCGAATTCAAAAAACCACAGAATGTTGTTAGTTGAGAGTCCCGTCAAGGCCTATCATCGTTTCAATTATTCTTTGTTTTTAATTTTCCGTGTTTTAAACTTCATCTTTTATTTTGACTGTTCAAAACACAGAAACTTGTCATAATACATAATTGAGATCACACGTCATACAGAAGGGAAAATATTGACAAAGTGTCTTCTAACACTATTTTACACAATAATATATTACTGTACACAATAATAAATTATGTCTCACAAAGGAAAAATGCGATTCCCATTTTGAAATAAAATAAACACATGCAAAAAGTACACACATTACTTGTATAGTGAGGGTAACGCAGAAAAAGAAAAAAAACCATCGTGACTGAAATTTTGAAAGTATGCATGAAATACGAGCGGTAGTAGAATTGATTTTGATAACTAGGCCTATATATAATACAGCCTATATACCCTGTCTCTTATACACATCTAGATGTGTATAAGAGACAGTATATATATATATGAATCAGGACGTTTTGCTGTCTATGCAGATGCACATACGTAGTTAGATTAGATTTAATATTTACGATAATAGTAATTCCATTTTTACTAACATAAGTAGAAACATGTAATTATAGACGTGTTGCAAAGCCGCTGATATCATCGAGTGACCTAATTAAAAATATCAGTAAAATTATTTACTCTTACCGGTCTCCAAATATATTTTCTAAAGGTTTCATAATGGTTGATAGTCAATACGTGTCCAATATAATACAATTATTTTTGATTAACTAATAGAGAATTAAATTCTATCTTCGATACTGAAGGGATGACACATGCGTGGATAGCAGTAACCGATCTAAATGAGCTGCTGTGACAAACATCAAAGAAACGCCGAAACATGTCTTTTCATTATTATTAATAGTACACAGAAGTTATAATTTCAGCCAATTTCAGCCAACACTGTTGTCGACCTTCGTACTAGCAAGTTAATTAAACTTTAACAAAAAAAAATTCATTTAAAGTCAAAAAACAATTATTAAAAACGAATGAATGTTTTATATTAGTACACGTGTGCTCGTTAGATTATTATAACTTATATTATTCGATCAACTTGACCATCTGCCGGGGGACAAATGTTTTATTGGACCTTCTCCTTAGCATTTTTAACAAAGGTCTCCCTATAATAAAATAAAAAATCCTACAGTATGTCTGCTGGTGCCTGTCAGGCAATGGTAACGCAGAAGGACGTTTTTTATTATAGCAATTTTTTTTTGCATCAGGGAGGTACGGTATGGCTTTCATTCCTCTCTGCTTTACATCATCCAATCGACAATGGTTTATAAAGCGCAAAAATTCACTGCAAATAACGATTGATGGCACTGTGACATTGTGATGATAGAGACCTACTTCTGTGGCATTGTAGCACCCTAAAATCAATTAAAATACAGAAATATTTTAGTAAAATGACCAAATAGCTTTTAATGGGATTACAGGCCTAAATAATTTGGGGGTTTTTTAAAAATTCAGAATAAGTTTAAACCTCAACACAGAGAATACACATTTAAAGAAAAATGTTTGATGATGATATAATTTTCACTAATGTTAATGTTGAACTTTTGAGTCCTAACACGACGGCGTGTGTATTTCAATTCTTTTGGCGTATGTATTATACTTTCTTATCAAAGAAAAACTTTGATGTAGAAACGTGACTTAAGCCTATTTGTAGGCCTATAGCTAATGTTATACTACTTCATTTACATTAATACACTACGAGTCTAAATTTAATGAAGTCTAGTGCACAATGCGTCGACAGACTGTCGACAGAAGAAATTCTCCGCCTTCTATGAGCGTTTGCAAAACAGCTCCAGTTCGATGCCCGTGGTTAACAGTCTTAGCGGGTTTGTCAAAAAAAAACAAAAAAACAAAAAAACAAAAACCTAAAAAAAATCCCGAAAAAATCCCAAACAAACTGTCTTTCGCGCTCCGCAGTTTCATGGAATCCCATTGATTGTTGACACAATGTGGTTCGGTCTTTATAAAAGTCGACAGATGTATACTTTTTCATGCAACCGTTCCCTCGACAACTTGTCTGTATAATTATAGAAAACACATTATATAGACACGTGGGGTATGATACACATTGATAATTGATACACAGATAATAATTACATGCAGCACAATAGTAACATCATGCAGATAGATTTTAGAATAATGAAAACGACTGATATAACAAAATAAACATAACAACATCACATTGGCCTAGATCAAAATTGTCAACAGAAGCCAAAAACTCATGCCATGGTGAAATGAAAAAAAAATCCGGTACAGTAATGTAGGCCTACACTTTTAAAAACATTATTCTTTTAGTTGTATGTACACTTTAAAAACATTCTTTATTTAGCTGTTAATCCAAGTATTTATTTATGCAATTGTTCGCTTACTCATACTTGTCTCGGCGCTTGTTTTTCGTACCTTCGTTTATTCAATTTTTAATTCGTTTATTCGTTCGTTCAGTCATTCGTTCATTTAATAATTCATTTATTCATTGTGGAAGCGGTATGGCGCAGTGGTAATGGTTTGGTTTCCTAACATTGAGGTCGGGGGTTTCAATGCTGGGAGTAACCTGCGGTGGACTAGCGTCCCACTCAGGGAAGTATCACACTCTCATACACTTACATACACGCTACAGAAACTGGGAATGAGCCAGGGGCGGCGCCAGCGGGGGGGGGGGGCATTCTTAAGCCCCCCCATCGGTCTGGTCAAGCCCCCCACCCAAATAGGCCTAGTTTTCCCATCCCAGTTCTGTACTGCCTACGTCAATCCAAACCTGTCTCAGCAATCGCTTCGTCTGGGTCTGATCAGTCAAGCAGAACATCTAGAAGACCCCATTTTTTTTTATCTCGTTTTGGGAAGAAGGGACATCCCCTCCCATACCCACCCCGGCTCGGGCCTAAGGCCCTCAGATAACGCTGCGCACTATAGTTACACCCATAAATACTTAGCCCCACCCCAGTCGAACATCTTGCTCCCCCGCCCCATAAATTATATCCTAGAGCCGCCCCTGCTATGAGCCCCATGGCTCGGCAAGTAATTACTTCATTCATTCATTCATTCATTTATTCTTTCATTCATTCATTCATTCATTCAATCACTAATACACTCATTCACTCCATAATTTTTTCATTCTTCATTTGTTTATTCATTCAACCGCTCATTCATCACTTACTCATTTATTTAAAGTAGTAATCAAGAAGTGTACCAAATATCTATATCCATTTGAATGATAGTTATATAGCTTATATTTTGGTTTTTAAATGGAAATATTCAAATTCTTTAAAAAAATAAAAATAAAAGAAATTATTAATTTATACAGACAATAGAAGGAGAATAAAAATCAATATACAAGATCCCTCATAACACCACCGTGGCTAGTATTTGGGAACCTAATGTCCACGAAAGTTAAGAATTAGATGTAACGTAGTTTTAAGATGTCCCAGACTTATCAAAAATGATATAACAATTGACGAGAGAAAAACAACAACAAACAGATAGAGCATGCGTATACCACGTACTAAAGATGGTTGTCATCGCAATCGAAGTGTTAGTGTTTAGACTCTTTGGACTGCATGGATTTGAAGAGAATGAGAAAAGCAAAATACATTACAAGCAAAGTGCAAGTATATTCCCTGTTTACAAAATTGTATCAAAAATGAAAGTTCCATAAAACAAATCAATCAAGCAACTGTCCGTTAAAAAGTTTAGAATGTTTCACTCAGTTAATTTGATGATTGAGACAATGTGTAATGAATTTTAAACGTACGTGCGTTCATAATATATTATTATAACACAATGATATTTCATAATAACTTGTAATAATGGATTGATTCCAATTGGTGATACCTAACTTTGATTCCCGGAATTTCGTGGTTCATTTTTCTTAATAGAAATATCTTCTGTTAATAGAACTTCACAATCTTAAAAAAACATAACTTGATTCTTCACAGCTGAATGAGCTGGATAAATTACTATTGTGTGTTTTCTTTTATTAAAATATAAAAAAAAATTATAAAAACCATAAAATTTGTTTATGATATCAGTGATACCTTACCTTAGACTTAGCTGTAGACTTTGAAGATGCTGTCGTATTAGAAAATTTTGTTAGAGGAGATTCTTTCGTCTGCATTGGAGCCGGCGATTTTTCACTTCCGCTGTCGAACCCCTCCTCCGAAGCAATTGGCACGGTTCGCCTCTGAACTGGCTTCACACGGACATCAATTTTTGTTTTGCTCTTATTTGGTAGTGTAGTTACTGAGGTTTTAGATTGAGATGTAACAGTTGTGGTAGTTTCTGATCTAGTTGAAGTTGTTACACTAGATATTCTCTGAGCTGATTCCGTTTTCTGATGTTGCGGCGTATAAACATTTCCGGATACCTTGTGAGGAGATGAATGTGCTGATGATTGGCTTGACTTTGGCGAACTAGTTCTGCTATCGTCTCGAGGTGACTGTCTACCAATGAAGCTTTTAAATCCGTTACCTGTCGGAGTGTTTGGTGAATGTAACCGTTCCTGTTCTCGCGCTTGCATTTGGCTTTTCGTCTTCGGTAGCAGACCGGGTATAAGGCACATTCCTGACTGAGATGGTGACATTGTACCAGACGAAGATCCTATACTTTGCTTTTTAGGGATTAGAAAACTAGGCGGTGTGCTTGGGAGTCTAGACTCAGACCGCATTGGAGACAAACCTGGTGATGAAGAGCCCTGCGGACTAGTTATACTGCGTTTCCTTATATCTTGTCCAAGTAGACCTGAACCAGATCCAAACCTAGATGGACGTTCTAAAGTTCTCGAGGGTCTCGAATAGCCATTCTCTGGATCTGTAAACCTTCTTTCTGAATCACTATCACTACCACCTCCACCGGTGATTTCAGAGTCAGAGTATTGGCCTCTGCAGCTACTCCGGTTTCTGGTTTTACCCAGTGGAGGGGTAGTCCGGGACGGGCTTTGGTTCTGCTCCAGTGCTTTCCTGACTGTCCGCACAAAACTATCTTCCATCATGCCTCCCAGGTATCTCGGATCATCCATCGCCAGTGATGGTGATTTCCTGTCGGTTTCCCGAAGCATACCTTTTACAGTAAATCGACCTGGCGAAGTAAGGACCGGTCTATTTCGTCGTCTTCTTGGAATGTCCTCATTCTTACACACCCACTCTGCCACCGGGCGTTCGGTTGATCTGCTCCGCATGCAGCGCTGTCCGTCAGAACTCCGACTGGAGGGCCGCCCAAGACTGGATGACTTGAAAGGAGATGACATCGGCTCGCGTACCATCGAATCTAGTACATCGGGTTGTGACCGTGCTCTAAAATTGGAATATGTTAACATATTAAGGGATTGCCAATCATATTATTTTATGTTTAAAATCTTTCTTAGGCTAAGTAATACGTAATATTACAATTACGCTCAATACAATTTCCATTTGGAAAGATCGAGTGTAATCATATATTCCAATATCATACATACATACATACACATACTTCAGAATTGTATTAAGCTTCTTAGCCTATTTTTTTGTATGACTTCATATTGATACCTTTTCAATCTAGCCGCAAATTCATCCCGAAGCTGACCCTCAAAACTTGTCAGGTCCAGTTTCACTTGAGCTAACTGCTCCAAGGCCTAGAAAAGAGACTTAAGTTTCAATAAAAAAAAAATGCAAACACCTACCTTGCCGCTCGATCTTTGGATGATAGATTTCCCCTCTGAAGCATTAAGAAGGTAGGTTAAAAAGAGGAAACAACGTGTTAGTTTTGTTAGATGATAGGAACGGGTGGTTGACTTATGCGATAGAAAAGCCGGGGACTATTATGGTATTTAACCGGTATTATTTCATTTCAATCGAGCAGCTTTCTACACGCAGCTGGTGGGTTTAATGATATTAAAAATCAATTAAAAACATATTTCGATGATTTGAAAGATTTTGGTTGCTGAAAATCACATAACATAGGTAAATGGCTTAAAATTCGGTAAACTACATGACTACTAATATTAGACCTAACATCAGTTATTAACTACATAATTTTAGTATCCAATAGAAATGTTAAATTTCTAAAACTGGTAAGTAGTATAATCACAAGTTTGTTAAAGAATAGAAACAAAAAAAAAACGTTTTTCTGACTTAAATTAGCTACATTTAAAAGAATATAAATCACCTAGCATGAGAAGAATACCCCTATAATCTGGAATTGGCCTATGTAGCAGCACATATATTAGTATCAGGGGTGGCGTAAGTGAGGGAGAGCGGAGAGGAAAAACATCATTCATTGAAGAGAAAAAAAATAGATGTAATATTTACAATTTATGAGACCCTAAAATTGATTACTGTAAGTAGGCTCTAATCCTTTCAAAACCCCAAATTGCCGTTGTTACCGGGTGCTTTGCGCTTGGACCCCTTCCAAGGGTTATTCTTCCGCCTACTTACGCACTCCCGGCGGGGATATCGAACCCCCATCGCACAATCATGGCGCCACCACTACCACTGGTGAAGCTCGGTTTCCATACAGTCGCCCACAGATGTCGAAAAGCTGTTTCAACTTTGCCGATTGCAGACGATTCGGGGTGCTTTCCGATTGCGTCGGGGCAGCTAGCAATGCACCCTGATTCGTTTGCAACGCAACCGACAAAGTTTAATCAGGTTCAACCTTCTCGATATCTGTCGGCGACTGTCGCTGGTAGGGTGAGCGATTCTATGGAAACCGAGCTTCAGTAACTGTGGGTATATTACATAGGCACTGTGGACGCATACACGACGCGTCGTCGCGACGGTTCTCACCTCATTGTTAGGCAAGTGGTGGACATGCATAATTTATATTAGTAATAGCTTCTAAGCAGTATAAAGAAAGTAGTCAATAAATGGACAAGTGACGCAGAAGTTAGTGCTTACACACATGCAACACCATCGCAATATACTTCGATATCTTAATTTTTGAGCTACCCATAAACCACAATATTAATATTCGAATTAATCCATCAATCTCATCCAACCAACCGACCAATTAATGAATCAATTAAGCATATCAAACATTAGATAGACAGATCATTTATTCAATCAATTAATAAATCAAATAATATAAAGATCTATCAATCTATCGGTCTATCTATTCATTGAAATTTTCGATCAATAAATTTAAAACATAATATTAAAGGATGCAAGCACACGTTTTTAACACCTTGCGAAAATATTTTAAATTGAAATGTGTGGGTCTTGCGTGGAATATGATTTACTGTAACTTATAGGTCACAAGCTTTATAACCTAACCTGATATGCCTTTCTTATATTAGGTTGATGCATCAATAAATACAGAAAGCCATGCTTTGTGTTTGTTATATAGTTGTCTCAGTTTAGCAAGAGGATAATAAGCTCATGCAAATGTAGAAAAACGACAGAGGTGATACCAACATTTACTCTATAATGAAGGAGCGGCAGGTGGTGAGGATAGTGTACACGGAAAAACATTTCAAAATAAAGAAAATTAATAATCAGTACCACATTATTTATGATGTATCTGCAATGTAACATTTTGATGGAATATGTATACATTTACAGAACAACACTAGTGAACATAGAATTATGACTTACAACATTTGACAAAGATTTATTGCACCAGAATTGTTGATCCAAATTTTATTAGATGATTCACAAATTTGAATTGGGTATTGATGAATAAACAATACACCCAAAAAAAGTAACTATATAGAAGGTGTCAGCGTCCGAGTGTAGAAAATTTTAGTGGTGATAACAGGCGGAAAGCAAAGTTAATATACCTCAAATACTCAAAATAGTTACAAAACAGACGCCAAGAAGAATCATCATCTTATTTGGACTTACAAGGGATATCTCTATACAATAGTTAGAAGGAGAAACCTTATCATAGGATCGTCCCATGCTTTTGCTTTGTCTGTTAGCGCCCCCTATCGAGGGGGCTCGTTCAACACTTTTGCTACGTGCATGCGAAGCAGAGTTTTTCACTTTGGTTTCATTGGTGTTCGTTGTAACGATCGTTCCATTTGTTATCAAATCTTGGTGCACCTGTTATAAAACACAAACGGATTAAATTCAAACGCAAACAAAATAAAATAACGAAATTATAAAGGAGTGAAGTAAAAGGACGGAGAAACGAAGAAATGGTTGAAAACAAAGCTAATTTTGTAAGAATTGAAATTGAAAAATGTGTCTTCTTGTTATCACCATTTCCAAATAAATCATATTTAATTTACACCAAAGAATGTAATTTGGGGTTTTATTGCCAACATTTCTATTTTTTTTTTAAATGTAGTAGACGTATTTGAGAAAGTAGTAAAATTTTTAAAGGGAAAGAATTTTAAAAAGGTGCGAATATTACACTTTTCAAATCAATCAATTGTTAATTTATGTATCTATAATGAATTACACGTGGGGTTTTGTGACTACTGCGAGTTTTCTCAATCTAATGTATTAAATAGGTGGCATTCCAAGTGTAAGAAGATGACTACTTAACAGTCAAGGTTGTGTCAAACAACTACAAGCTTACATTATTTTACCTTCACTTCAAAACACAAAAATCTCAAAAAGTAAAAAAGAAATTCAACAAACTATCAGATAAATGGAAAAAAAAAAAGATGAAAGGGTGCAGCCTTTGCATGACGCTAGTGCAAAAACACATCAAAGTTTTAGCTCATTCCAAATGTACAAAAACCTACCGACATTGGACTAGTAATCGTTGACCCACAATCTGTTGTTGGGGATTTTAGTCCAGCTCCAGATCGTATCCTTCGCATCTAAAAAGTGTATAATGTGAGAATATTAAAAGAACATCTTTTTTTATCTTTATCTTTTCAAAATTGCTGACTTATTGACTTTTAGTGTATATTGTTTCTTTTCTATACTGATTCAGTAGCAAATTCCCCCAAATCCTCCAAATTCGTACCTACCGTAGCAGAGAGTCACTACAATTTCAGCATATCCGCACTCGTCGTACAGTTTCTCGGGCTAAATCAATCTTTGCAATGGGGCACATAACATGGAATGAATTACCAACAATACTCAAAAGCCAATAAGTTAGTTTTTCTACATTTAAATTTAATTTTGTTGTATAATATCTACAGGTATTACATATATTTTAGTATATTTGATGTTTTCTGCGAATTATTGCTTTATTCCTTTTTATAATGTATTTTGCAAAAGTTACCACATGTCCATTGTTTATTCATGTGTGCCAATGGGCTCTATTAGTAATTACACAACAGGTAACTGTAAGTTTATGATAATTTATTTTATGCTCTAATGGCGCTCCATACAGAAACACTCTTGTCTATTAGGCTATATTATTTACATCGTACTTTACCTCAGCAAACAGGGCCTCAATTCTGCTTAGCTCAAGTCTTCGTGAAGTTATGTTTTCCTGCAAACGTTTTTGTAGATCATATCTTTCAACTGTCCATAAATCACGTTCCTGTAGTAACCTAGCCTCCATTTCAGACGTTCTCTGGTAAGATTCTTCCATCACCGTGTATTTCCGTAGAAGCTAAATAAATGGGAATAGGTAACACACGGTTAGAAATTTTTCATAAAATACGAAAAATTAAAGCTTCATTTTCAGTTAATTAAAATGTTTTGTGTAAATAATGGCATGCGTGTGTTTTGCCATCCTTAGGCCTGAACCGGTATTATAAAAGTTTTAAAAAAAAATAAATAAAATAATTGATTGATTGACTGAATGACTATGTGACTGGTTGGTTGATTGAATTATGCGATTGAGATGGAATAATGTTATAGATATGTAAATTATATATTGATTGATTGATCGTTTGATTGATTGAAATCATCGTTTTTATTGTAATGAGTTCAAATTGATAAATAAAGAAATAAAAGTGGAACGATCCCACAAATGACAAAAAAAAAATTCTTCTCTATATTATATGTATATATGTCTGTCCGTCTTCCCGATAATTCCTTTATTCATCCACTCATCCATTCAGCCACAATCCCTCTATCCGTCCGTCTGTTCGTTTCTTCATCACTTATTCATTTATCCATTAATGCATACATCAAATTCATCAACCCACTCTCTCTACCAGTGTATTGCTATATTATTTGAGAACTAAGCTATAGCGTGGTGTTCGCTGTAAGAAATTTCTTTAGGCAATTCGTATATTTTCATACTATTTATTTTATTAATTTACAGGTAATTTTTCACCATTAGTCCTATCCCTATGCACAGTAAAATATATTATTATGAAGGCCTACCTCACTTATTCGACTCTCAGCTTTCTGGCGGTCATCTTCGAGAATTTTTCGTTCCCTCCCGAAGTTCTCTTGAAGTGCAGCTCTTTCTCGGTGCCACTTCACCGCACTATTTTCAACTTGACGACGTAGCTCGATGGTTTTGTTGTGGAGGTCCGAGATGACACGACGATGCTCAATTCGCTCTTTATCCCATGCCCCTTTCAACCTTGCTTCAAGTTCATCGTGTTTTAATTTTTTCTTTCCTTGTTGTTCCAGCTAAGGCATAAAAAATAAAACAAAATCTTTCATGATATTATTCTACAACGATAACAAATGGTGATGTACGTTCAACGATGAACAAAACCTTACCCTGTGAATTTTTGACTGAAGTTCATTGCGCATGATATCCCACCCAGCTTTATCGTCGACATAATGTTTCTGCAAAATTTCTGCTCGTTGTGTTTCCGCAGTTAGCTGACCATGTACTTCTCGCTTCTCTCGCTGAATTTCTTCCAATAACTGCTTGCTCCTTTTAGCCTACAAAATTGAAAATTTGCAATATCATTAAAAACGAAAGATCATAACTCTATTCAATACCGGTAAAGTGTCTCCAAATAATATAGCAAGTGATGATGATGAGGAGGAGGATGAGGATGCTGATGATTTTGCTGATGGAAATGTTGATGATAATGATTATTATTTTTATTATTTTTATGATGATTATGATGATGGAGATGATAATGAAAATAGAAATTTGTGTACGCCAGTATGCATCTTGAGAGATAGACTAATCTTGGTGCATTAACACAACAATGCAAATTAAAACGAACCTATTCGACTAATTCCGTGTTTGATTAAATTGGCGTCATAACTGAACCAAAATTAATAAATGGGAACAACGACTTACTATCAGAGCTTCTCGTTCATAATCGGCCTTTGTCGTCGCTAATTCGACTTTCAACACCTCTAGTTGGCTTTTAATGGATCCCACCTCTCGCTTAGATTCCAATGAAGTCGTTTCGTAAAATGCTCGCTGCCTTATTTCGTACTGCATCTGATCTTCCAAGTATTTGCTCTCTTCCCTAAATAATTTAGTTTCACTCTCAAGTCGAAACTTATGGGCGGCCGCTTCAGTTCGAAGTAATTTCTCTTCTCTTTGATGTTTCTCCAAGATTTCGATTTTGGTATTGTCCAGCTCCTCACGTTGAGAATCTAGTGTTGCACGTAAAGTGTCTGCCGTTTTGTTCACCTCTTCAATTAAGTTGTCTTTTTGTTCAATCTAATGAAATAAACAAGAAAAAAAAAAACTCATAGCAGGATTATCATTATATAAATACATTATATACACAACCAGAAAAATAATCAAGAAAACACAAGATAATTGAAATACATTTTCATATATTTACCATAGCTATTCAGCTCGTTAATAACTAGTGTATCAGATAATCTACGCAGCATAACGATGAACTATATAGTTCAGATGGAAAGGGCTTGGTTTTATGTTGGGTTTTTTTTTTCTGTTCTGTAATGATGATCATGGGTTCTGAAACATGTCTTAGTTTAATCTTCTGTGTTATTTCTAAGATATGTGGTGTTTCTTTTCAATTTACGGTACATCTTTTTTGTTCAATTATCAAGGTTTTCATTTCAAGAAATATACCTGTTTCTTTGTTAAGGAAATTTAAGAAATGTCTATTCGTTTACACAAAACCGAATTGGATTCCATTTTTTTACAGAATTGCAAAACATACGGCGTTTCCCTAAGTTCATAATACATTTTTGTTTATTTTACTATTCAATGTTACTATAAATTAATAATAATACTAGTACCTGCTTCATAAGGCGCTGACGCTCGTCCTTAAACGAGTTTTCATTTGCTTTTAATGACTGAGACATTTCTGTTGCTGCTTCGAGTTTTGCACAAAGTTCTGTATTTCGTTGCTCTGATATATCTTCAATAGTCCGAAGTTTAAGTCTTAGATCTTTGATGTCACTTAAGTATTTCACTCTCTCTGCCTTCCAAGATTCTTCTTTGTTAGATAACGTAGATGAGAGAGATTTTATATCAGCAACCAGCTTAGAGCGTTCACTTTCCCATGCGACTTGGCGCGACTTGCTACCAGAAGCTTTTCGCGCACCATCGCTTACTACTTCGGCCTGACGACTTTTCACCTTCTCCGTGTCCGTTTTTCGGGTTTGATTAATCAATTCTTTTCTCTCGTTATTCCATTTTGCCTCGTTTTCTTGCTGCATTCGCTCTAGATCTTGAATTAGTTTCAATTGTATTGAGCTGTCTTTTTCATAATCTTTCATCTTCTCCTTTAATTCTCCAATCTCACGAATCTTGCATCGAACTTCCAGTTCCTTTTCCTCCATATCAATTTTGTTTTCATGCGCACGAAGTCTTAACTCCTTCTCAAAGTTTTCATTTAATCTCCTTCTTTCCGCTGCCCAATCCTCTTCCATTTGTCGCAAAGTCCCCTGAACTGAAGTAATCCTCTGCTCTCTTTCAAAAACTTTCTTTTCCAGTTCCTCAATTCTAATTTCCATTTCATTGGCTTGGAATTCTTGGTTTTTCTTCTCTTTTTTTAATCGCTCAAGCTCCTGAGTGTATTTAAATTGATCAGCATTATTGCTTTCATTGCATTGTTTCAAATATTGTAGTTTTTCGATGTCCCATTCTTCGCGTTCTTTCCTAATTTTCAAATCTGTTTCCCGATGTTCAACTTGAAGTGTCGATAGCTTGTTATGAAGAAGAGTCCTTTCTTGTTTCAATATATCTCTGGACGCCTGCAACTCTTCGTTTTCAACCGTCAGCTGTGGAGATAAAACGGAGGTTCAATTTAAACAGCAATGAAACGTACGTGTAGCTATGTGGTGGGATGATAAAGTACCAAAAGAACGATTAGATATAAACTCTACTTTAATTCATCTTGAGGATAAATAAACCCTGTATTGCGAAAATATGCAAACCGTGCAAAGCACGCGATCAACGTATGGGACGCGAAATCAATCACATCCTAAGTAGACAAGATATGCAAAGAAACACGATCTTATTTACAAATGACAGAAACACTAGCAATTGAGTATTCGGCAGATATCAGCTACTAAATATATCATATTGCTATTGACAATAAATGTCCTACTTTAAAATTTATTCCATGTCCTAGGCATTGAATTGTTACTGTCATAGTTACCCTAATTTTCGAAATGTTTGTTAAAAACATAATAATAAATTTAATTTAAAGACAAAAAGTATTCACTCAGAACAAAACGATAAGGTAAAAGACTAGGAAATGACAAGGAAGAAAGAGAGATATTAGGGAAGATACTGAAAGAGTAAGTAATTACGGAAGGGGTGTTGTCACGACGCTTGACGCTTGACGCTTGAGGTACCTGCGTGTACACGGTAGTGATGGCGGCGTCATCTCAAAAGCGGGGGCGCGCGTTTGCCATTTTCGTGATTTCTGAAGAGGAAATGGAGGAAAAAAGAATAAAAAAGGAAAGAAAAAAAAAAGTGGAATTGGGGAGGAAAAGGGTTACTAAATAATGATTATGATTATTAATGCTTGACTCTGGGTGTGTTCTCTTGTGTTTTGTTTAACATTATTATTTTTTGGTTGTTGTTTATTATTATTGTTATTATGATTGTTATTATCGTTGTTAATAATATTATTGACAATGTACGTTCTTAGTTTCCAGGACCACAATGAAAAACATTTCTTTAAAATGATTGTGTCATCCTGGCTAAAGATATTAGTAAATAAATAAATAAATAAAATGAAGTACAGTAAAACCCCTATTAATGAGACAACCTTCGGGACCAAAAAGGTGTACCCTTAATAGGGGTATCCTAAAGAAGGTGTTCTACTCTATATACTTCATAATCTCTCCCAATGAGGATGAACACTTCATCCCCACTAATTATCATGTATCCGTTCCTGCCTCCCTTACACACTCTATAATATATTAACTGTTCACCTTTTGTATTGCATTAATAGCCTTATCTGCTTGATCTTTGTACTTCCAGCATTCTGTGTCAATCTTTGCGAGCTGACTCTCGAGTCGTTTACGAATGTGCTGTAAATCTTGCATTTGCTTGGACAGCTCATCCGGAGACTTTGAATAAAGAAAATAAACACGAAATTATTTTAAGTGTCATGTTTTAACTGCAGTAAAATGCACTTTCTCAACCCAAGAGTATAAGATGGTACTGTAGGTCTACCTGCTGGTTGATTCGAATGACACTTCGCGAAATAGGCCTATTACTGTATAAAATACTTTCCAAGGGAGCATAAACATTGTTTCAATGACCAGGAAAATAATGTGAACCCCCAGATGCCTTTGTAATATGTACTGGGCATATAATAATCATATGCACATTAGTAATAATTTATACAGCGCCTAAGTTTGAGACCGCCTCGAGTTCTTAGCAAAGTCGCGTGCTGTTTTTCGAAGACTGTACTGGCTTCCTTCAGATACACAAATTTAACAAAGAACCAATTACTCTAACAGGCTCAGACGACAGACGTTGCTGTATCGCAACTTGCATTTCAACCCTCTGGCTACGTGGAACACAAATAGAATTGTGATGGAATTGAACTAGAGACCACAAGCAGCTCTTATTTCGCCTTCAATCACGCGACTCAGTTGCTCGCAAGATGCCAAAAATCAGTTGATGTCAGTTGAGTTGAGTCGAGTCGCAAGGGCGACATAAGCCCAGCTTAACATTTAAAAGGATTTTCAAGGGTCACAGCCACTTCAGCTGCTCTTTATCTAATTATTTTTGACAATATAATATGACAAATGATAAGAAACGTTTTTACCTGTTTCGTATCAGTTTTATTGTTTAACTTTTCTTGTAGTGCTATTGCTTTCTTTTTGAATTCTTCCATTCTTCTTAGCAAATCTGTTTTTTCTTTCTTCCAATTGAAACCCTCCATTTTCCTCTGTAATTCTACACTTTCCTTCTCAAATATATATTTCCTCTCTATTCGCTTCTTATCTTCCGCCGCCTGTGATATAAAACTCTGCTTGAAATACTGCTCGAAGTTATTGTTTGTCATTATAGTTAGTTATATAAATACAGCAAGTTCGTGATGACGACCAGTTGTTATGGTAACCAGCGCATGCGATGTCGTCACAGCCAAGTCAGACGAGTGCATGGTAGGAAGAGATGTTAGAATTATGTTCGTTAGTAGTTGTTATTGGCACACTAAGTCTAATATTTGTTTCCTTGTTTAGTGTGTTGCTTAATGCGAGCTACGGGTTATTTTTCGAAAGTTGACTATTATCAAAAATTGTGAGTGAAATTCTTAGCTTACATCTTAATTAGATAGCATTTATTTAAAAGTAAGGCATAGCTTTAGTTTATCAGACGAAACACATACCTCTTCTAACTTATAGCAATAAAATTCATTATTATATCAATTTTATAATTAGTTATCTTGTCAAGCATAAAATGTACTGCAAAATAAAAATAATCTAATAAATATAATTCTATACTTTATGAATAACGTAGTTCTATTCTAGTGCCCATGCACAAAGTATGTTGGAATTACTTGCACTAATAGGTTGTTACTTTTAGACTATCAGTTTAAAAAAGGTAAGCAAAACTGTTAAAATAATAACATTATGGGAAATAAAACTATTATTTATTCTGTTCTCGGCCTAGTATTACATGTCGGTAATATAATATGCAATGGTTAAAGCACATAAATAAAGAGTTTGAGGGCTTTGGGGACAATATAATGTTTTCATCAGAAATTAATCAAACATTTTTTTTATAACTATAGGGAATCTCCATACGAAAATACATTTTATTATATATACCTATGTCACACTTTGGGAATATATGTTTCTATACAAAGACATTAATTATACAGACATTTAGGTCTAGGATTTAAAGTCCGAACCCTGTATATAGTACACACTTTAGGCCTCATTGACAATACTGAGTATTACAAACCTCGGCTAGCTTCTTCTCAAATTCTGCCCTCTCCAATTTACGACGCTCTCGCTCGTCCTCAAGTTCTTTTCTCATGTCTTCCAACAACATGCTACTCTCATTTAGCTAATGGAGAAAAATCCATCACAAAATGGAAATAATAATCATAATGATAATATTGACAATACAAATATAATTTAGAAAATAATGAAAATGGTTATAATGACCATAATATTAAACAAAATGGCGTTTCTAAACAAGGTATATAATAATTATGTATGATATTAGCTACCGGTAACCATTCCAGCTGGTCTATCCCCAGTGCCCTATACAAATAAATTAAAATCCAACAGACATGCTATCACCAAGTTAGTAGAAGCAAAACAATATAATAACTTGCAGACCGTCAGAAAAAAATGAATTGTTATTATACATGCATTAACATTATTAAAATAAATTTAGAAACAATATCTTGGTATTCATATTACATTTTTTATAATCATTGATTGTAATATATATTTTAAAATTTATGTTTTAAATTGTAAATTATTACTATGATTTTATATTTTATGGCAATCGATTTTCGTAAATTTTTGCGAAATAAATCTTGATAAGAAACACAACTGGGTCTAATTAGGCCTTTATAATACCGAATCATAGTAGGCCTCTTTAATAGTAGCGTTAATTAAATAATGGAAGGAAATGTCGGTAAATGGCTGGCACGAAGAGTGTTTGACTTTCGTCTAATTAAATTAAATAATTAATATTGTGCGGTCCAGTAACTCGTTTAAAAACCCAGATGTCTAATTATTGTAAGGTTTAACATATCACTTGTTAAACCTTAAACTAATTGTAGTGAGCGTGTCCAGTGGTAAACCACTGACAGACATTGAATTAAAAACTTTTCTGTAACAGCCAGTCATGACAATAAGTAAAATTCGTTAAAACTATCTCACTTTCCTCGCGCGCACTAATACGAAGCAGTGAGTGTGTGCTTAACTGAGGAACGCGCTGTGCCGTGACATCCAATCAAAAGATTGGAGGTTCATTTTAATCGTGGACAGGAATAATATATGTAGGCCTACATTAATAATAAAATAAGTTGTCATTTAAGTCTCACTTTTATTTAATCGATGACTTTAAAGAATTAATATTGTTAAAGACATATTTCATACCTCAAATTTCAACAACTCCCTCTCTCGGTCTCTGCCGCCGGGGCTTCTATCGTCCTCTTGATCGACAGCACCGTTCGTCTCGCCTACAACATCCGGTTTGCTATCCAAAGATGAACGAGTTCGCTTTCTCTCCTCTTGCAATTGTTTCTCTAGATGTGATATCCTTTCTTTGAGACACCGCTACAAAACATTGACACATTGATATGTAAATAGAAATTAATACAAATATTTATACTAATTATAATTAGGCCTGCGTAAATATATAAATATAAATAAATAAATAAATTTATAAATATATATGTATATAATGTATATATATATATATATATATATATATATATATATATATGTCAAGACTGATTAACAAATCTTAATTCAATAATCAAACGTTTAAAATATAAAGGACGACGATTTCTCATGTTTATCGTGATTGTCACATAAATTCTTAATAATAATAAATAATAGTTGGATTTGTATAGCGCATCATGCGAAAAAGCCGATATGCGCTTGGTGATTGAGCTCTTTGAGTTTGACATTAAAAAAAAAAAGTTGTTTTTTTTTTAAATGTAAAAAAAAATGAAAATAAAAAGATGTTATTTTATGTAACTAAAAAACCTAAAACTAAGGCATGGTTGGCCGTTGGCTCCGAGGGGTTCATCCGTCCTTTGTTCAGCTGGCTTTTTTTTTTCATGCTACTGGGTGTGCATCCACCCTCCATCGGCGGCCGCTAAAGATCACCAGATGGGGTTGCCGGAATTAGTCGCCGACGACTCGACCGGATGCAGTTTATAACGTCGTACCCAGGACACTATAATCCTATACACTTACATACGCTAAAATAAACTAACTTAAATAATTGGTTAAACTATTCCCAGAATTTCTAAGTGAAGTCTTAAGTCTTATTTCTTTTTTTTATTTCCATTCTGAACATATTAACATTATACAGGAGGCCTAGTGGACTCACTCTTTCATTTAGTAATCTTATAGAAACTAAAAGCAAATACTCATAGGCCTACACAACAGGATGTACCTATCTGTTTTAAACGTCAATTCAATAAAGTAAGCATATATCTTACATTATTTTCATTGTACGTTATCGATGAAATACTGAGGTAAAGAATGACAGGATATTAGGCCTAATAAATTCCATCAGCGACCGTCATTAGTATCGCTTACCGTCGGTAGGCCTAATCAGCATTTCAGTACGTAGGTAGGCTTAAATTAATTCGAGGCGTGAAGTCATTTACTTTCTAGGCTAACAGCCTGCACAAAGTCTGGTGGGCACCAAACACAATTCTAGTATCATAACATAAAAATGGCTGTCTCTCGATTTTAAAGACGTGTTCATTGTTTATTTTAGCAGCGATATCAACAGGACAGTGTCGGTTCACAATAAATTTGAGTACACGTGGAAGGCCAGTATTTTATGATTTTAAGCTCTTATACCTTACCAATGACTATAGTTGTATACGCCTAGAGGTAAAATCGTATATCAGTTAACAGTACCAATTGTATAAAATACGTCAAAGTTAATGATTTTAAAGACTAACAAAAAATGCCTATAGTTTTCACCGGCAGCAAATCGGCCTCCTTCTCTACTAAAAGAAAAATTACTTTGACATCGAATTATTTGTGGATAAAAAAGAATATTTTGTAATTGTTATGTTTTAAAAAGCGAGTCAAAATGATCGAACAAACACTTCATGTAATTTGCTAGTGTAATTAATGAAGGAGCGCCCTCAATAATTGAAAATAGTAGCAGACGACACATTTCCCAATTGGGACAAGCTGTCATAGTTGATTAACTCACTAACAAGCTCACGAACTTGTTTTCGACGGGTGTTTTTATTTTGCTACTTGCGGTTGAAAAATGATTAGGTCTATAACTTGCTGTGGGTTCCACAATCTATTTCAAGAAGATCACTCACGTTGACACTATAATATGAGTCTTCAGACTTTGTTCGATACTGATATTAACCTACATTATTATTCTTATTTATTATTATTATTATCATTATTATTATTATTATAATCATTCATCATCATCAATTTCATCGTCGTGATTATCGTCATTATTATAATTACTGTATGGATATATTTTAATTTACAATTATTTTTGTACAGTTAAAGCTACAACATACGATAACTTTTCAAAAATCACAATTATCTTTGGATATATTATTTCTATATAATTTTAATTAATATCATCGACATCATGATCATCATTATATTCATCATCATGATCATCATAATCATCATCATCATCATCATCATCATCTTCATATTCATATTCATCATCATCATTATCATCATCACTGTCATCATCAGCAGCAGCTTCACGATCATCAAAATTATCATCATCATCGTCAACATCATTATCATCATCATCGTCGTTATCATCATCGTCCTCATCATCATTATCATCATCATCATCAGTATTATTATCATCATCATCCTCGTAATTATTATTATTATTATTATTATTATTATTATCATCATCATCATTATTATAATTTATAAGCATCATTAATTATAATTGAATACAATTAACAACATTAATAATAATAATAATAATAATAATAATAATAATAATAATAATAATAATACCAATAATAATACAGCATCCTCATCACCATATATTCAAAAGCTAAGCCTTATAATAACCCTTCTCTCGTTGTAGATGTGTTGATTTACTTTAGGTCTACTTTGCAATAATGCGTTGGTTGCAGTGATAAGTAAATTGTTATAACAAGCTGTGTTAGTGTTATAGTCAATTGAATATAAATGACTTAATTTACCTCAAAGTTCAGTTTGACTTCTAATGAATGTGATTTGTCAGTAAAAACATCATCTGGCGCGGATTCTGAATGACCAGACGACGAATGCTTCAATTTCTCTATATGTGCGTTATTGACAGCAATCTGTGACTTCTGCAAGTCTACCTGTAGCTTCAGATCTTCGTTGTCTGAGGTCAGTTGTCGTATTCTTTCATGAAGATCCGACTCTTTCGAAGCAGCCACCATATTGGATTTAGTCATGTCCTCCTTTACCTTCTGAACTTCTATCTCGTACTTCTCCTCATTCATCTCTCTGCTTCTTACGATGAGTTGTAGTTCATCTAGATGGTGTGAGATAATGGTAACAGATTTAGGCCAAACCGTAGCTTAAATATTATCGGAATCAAAGATCTAGTCATAAACCTAACCCTGCTATCCTAAACCTGTGAATTTAGACAAAGTATTGGCCTGTTCAAGTCTTGTTTTGTACTGTCTTTCCTGACCGGTGTAAATATGATATGAAATGATTAGGCCGCTTGTGGAGAAACTAGTTTGTTTTGGCGGGGCATTTTAATGCAACCCAGCAGGCGATCGAGAGTGTTTCGAATAATGTCATATGCCTTTGAAGATGAGTCATTTCTAAACATGATGACAACAACATTTCGACCTAGACTACTTTGATATGATTTTGACGGTGCATATACGTGATAATTACGCTTTTCGTCTACAATTCCTAATTAATTGATGATATTATATGCAATCAATACTCACTCTGTGCAATTGCTCGAGATATAAATAAAAATAATAAAATGGCTATAGCAAAATATTAATTGAATAGCTAAAGTTGGAAAAGTCCATAAAGGAGATGCTTATAAGCTAAGATTAAGATTTCCAAAATAATCATCACTGTTGGTGGGGAAACCCCCATATTAGGAAAAATATACAACAGATCACTTAGAATGAGAAGCAGGGCGACAGTTTTGTACATTTGTTTATTTAAAATGGCAGTCTACTGCTTATAGGCATAAGCAGAAGAACGCCCAACCACTTACCACTTCCCCCTCCCCGAGCACCACATCATTGCTACCCTGTTTGCTGGGGTGAAGATACGATAAATGATAAGTGATGGTGTAAGTGAGAAAGTTGATGGTAACAAATCACGACAATAATGGTTAATCATGTTTCTCTGGATATCTGGTGCAATGTAAATTGCATTGATTGATTGATTAATTGGTTGATTGATTGATTGATTGATTGATTGATGCAAGTGATTGATTGATTGATTGATTGATTGAAGCAAGTGACTGACATAATGTAATTAGTGACAAAAAACGACGGGAAGCTTCATTGAGATACACGCGACACTCTGCTGGGGGCGCTATAACATCATCAATTTTTTTAACAAAATAAAATTATTGAACTTCTTACAGAGCAAATAACTGTATTTACATCTTAAAGTTCCTGGAGCACATTTAAAAAAAGAAAGTTGTCCAACATGTCTTTTAAAAAAATTTGGCCTTCACAATTGATTTTTGAATTTTATAAAGAAATATAAGATCTTTATAAACAAACAGGCAATAGTATTGTATCTATTTAAGTATTGAGATTTTAATTTAATTTATTAATTTTTGTCACCGTCGCCGTCAATACCTTAACCGTCATCATCATTCTAATCATTATCGTACATCTTTATCGTTATTAATATCATCAACATCATCATTTATCATCATTATTTTATGAATAAAATACTTCCATAGTATGAGGGAGCAGAGAAAATTGGCCTAACATATCATGGTTCAGCATAATTAATTGGATTATGAAGCTAAATGTAAGCGACCTTTAACGCAAGAGCAGGGCAACCACTAGGGAATTATGACGGTCCCTTGGGCTTAGGACGAGGGGATAATGTACCATTTTATATGATGTTGCACTTCCCCCAAACCTGCCCTACAGTTAATGGAAAGAGAATAAACCTGTCCTCAAACAAACTTACTTTCAACATGGTCATTTATATTATTTGTGTTTCATTTGCAGACGATTACAAATAAATTACTACGTATTCATAGTAAATAATACAAGGAATAATATATTACCCTAACATGATGATATATTAAATTTGAAGGCATGCGTGATATCTGAATTTGTTCATAATTATTTTGTTTCTGAACCTTTAATACGGTAGACCCAAAGTTATTAATACCATGTTGTCTCGGGAATTAGGTCTAACACAATTTAGTTTGCTCTTTCTATTAATTTAGTCAAATCTACATTTAAAAAAAGATGAAATATTAACTATTAGAATACTGTGAAAAATATGAAATTAAAAGTGGCAATCTATTAATATCATTGATACACTACTTTTGCAGAAGTAATTGCAGCGACATTTTGGGGCCTAGCAGTAGGCCTATATTAGCAGCATCAAATATTAACATACGTTATTGTTATCATCAGTTGCAGACGCTTTGCCCCTCCATCCTAAAATAAGTTATCTAAACATACAGCAAAAGGCATATTAGTTGTAGGGGCTTGTTTGTCCGTACAAGGAACAAACATGCCCTCGATTATATATTTCTGTTGTCCAATGCGTATTTCTCTTGAGGCAGGTATATCGAGAACGTGTAGCAACGGAAACGTTGGCAATGTACCAATAATTAACAACAATTCTCAACAACCTTTAGAGATTGCTGCATAAGTGCATTTACGTCTTAGTCTAGTTGTATGGAAATACACACACCTGTCTCTTATACACATCTAGATAATAACTTCAAACTAATATTATAGTTTTTTTTAACCTTTTTTGCTGTTGTTGCTTTGGTGACTGTTATGTTTTAATGACTGTTGTTTGATATCTCCCTTCCATATTGTAATTATTATTTTACTGCATTTGATCATTGTTTTAATATTTTTACTGTCAATTTTGTATACTAGTGCGAGTACCGAATTTCCTTATTTGGAGAAATACAGTTTATCAAAAAACAAGACAAAATATATATGTAACGGGTAAAAGTTACTTACGTCATACATGCGAACATACGATAAAAAACAACAGACAACAGTCGTGCAAACGATAAATAAAATCATGCAGCACATATCCATTTATTACGCAATAAGAAATGAGTATAATTAACAGAAAATTAATGGAAGTACAGTAGACAGAAAAAAAAAATCAAAAACTGAACCTTTGTGACAGTTTACCTCATTATCTTTAACATAATAATCGGCCAATCAACGCTGCTTTACAAACGCGCTCCTTGCAACTTCATTACAAAAGAACATTTTCTGCAAGATTTTGGCATCACGACTAATTAGTGCTGCTTACGAACGCTAAGAAGAATAAGGGCAAAACTGTCACAGAAGTTGAGGTCTTATACATTCAGAGTAACATAGTTTCCAAGTATGAACATCATGACACAACATATACATTCAATCATGGTGCTTATCCAATCAACAATCCTTAGATCTGAACTCAAAAATATCCAAGTTCTATTTTCCGAATGAGGTCATAAGTTACGAGATAATAGGACATGATGTCTTTCTTTCAACTAACTCTACAGAAAAAGAACCAAGACTGCTCTACAAACAGGTTATATTTAGCTGATATGAGTGTACCAGTAAACTTAACCTAAGCGTGTTTAAAATGTATCAATATCGCCGGTCCCGATCTACTTTATATTGTATGCATAAATAGATCATCTAAACATAGATATAATATCTATGAACTAAATTATTTATTTATTTACCATTTAAATTTTCTCCCTATATATAGAATTTGTAAATCAATATTTTGACGTGAAAGACAAAACTAGTTTAGGATGTAATCATTAGGATTGTATATCATGTTATTAACACTATCACACAAATCACACAGCTTCGAATATTCCTTAAAATCGACAAAAGTATACTCTTAGAACTCGAAATCACTTTGATAAAAACCTAGCTCTACTATAACGATTACAATCGTTTCATTCTATTTTTAAAAATGGACACAGTCAATATAACTATTATAGGATTATATCGATGAGGTTTTAGATTATCCAATAAAATACCCTCTTCATATATATTAAGCAGTAAAGCTAAAATGTTTAAGTTATGCAATCGAAGATGGAATCATTAAAGAAAAGGAAGCAAATGTAATCCCCAGTACGTGCTTCGCACAACATGGGGAACTTTATTCTCGTCAATTGAGGTCAGTTTTGTATTCAATATAAAAGCCGTATTTCATTAATGTATCCGAACTCGTAAATTAGACCCGGTAGGCCGATTTTATTCTAAAGGCACAATCTCACCTGTATTCATCTGCTAAGCCAGATACATAATGCATGTCTACATGAACTACTTACATATTATCACGTGATAAAACCCGTTCCGATTTTAATCTGAGAAAACGACAAACTAAACAAGTTCAAAGGTTACACTTGATTGGATCTAAAATTGGGAAGCTTACATTTTAATCTCTGTGAGTGTCCAGAAATGACAGACACAGTCTCCATCTAGTACCACTTCAAATTTACAAGTGCACTAGCTAGACGGAACGAAAGTAGCTAAACTTCATTTTGCACGCCAAACCAGAGACCGAAGTAGATTGTACTTAAATATTTCTCCTCTAAAGAGTTCTTAAAATCGATACATAAATAAGTAGCTATAAAACATAGAAATAATAGTTTTGTTACGCCACTATTTTCATGTTAACTCTATTTTTTTTCTGCATTAAATGTTAAAATAACTTCCATATTAGATTGATCTGCTGAAAAATCACTATGACATCATTAATGCATACTCATGCTATATAAGGTTTGCATCTCCGATGAGATATATTTGTAAGTCTACTGCATATTCAGTGGTCGTTGAACCAATAAGGTAACGTAATGAAAGAAATAATCGGACTTGTGCCACGAGACGTTAACTGGCAAACAAAAGTTACTACAGTACAAAGCACATGCAAGAAGACCATCAAAAAGAGTAAGAGTAAAGAGAATGTTTTAGTGTGAGTAGCAGGTACTAGATTTTCGGTCAGTAGTAGAAAGTGTTCAGAAGTCGAACTGCGTGAGAAAACGAGACACAGAGGATACGTCATAATATAAATGTGCTGGTGCTACATGGCGTGTCACTACTAACCTAATTGTTCCTCGAGTTCAGTGACATTTTCTTGTAGTTTAAGTAACTCACTACAGGCGGCCGGTGGGCATGTATTCATCTCAACATCGTCGTCGTCGTCCGTGGAAGGAGAGATGCCCAGTTGTTTCTCCGTCAGGCGCTCGTTTTCAACTTGCAATTGACCCACCTGTAGACGCATGTTATCCACCTCTGTGCGCATTACGGACAACTGAGCACGTAGTTTATTCTCGGTCGCTTTTCCTTTGCCTTTCGGTCCACTAGCAACGATTTCACTGAGTTTCTTTAGTGTTTGTACTTCTGCTTCTAAAACATGATTCTTTACTTCAATTTCAATCGAATGGTTCTTATGAAACAACAATTCTTTCCTGAGATTAATAATCGCTTCAGTGTCTTCATTTCCGTTACCATTTTCATCTGCTGGGAACACATGTTCATAATCCCGCCATTTCTGGAGTTTCAACTCCAGCTCAGATTTCTGTTTCTTTAATCGTTCGATTTCTTGTTTCAAAGAATCATTCGCTGTTGACGTATCCATAGCCTCTTCACCACCAACAGGCGTTCCACGTTGCGGTAGACCTAGCGAAGAAAACAAATATACGTTATAGACCTAAAAATGTCAAATACACTCACTTATATACACTCGGATGCGATGCATTAAGGAATAATGCTGAAGGATTAGTAGCTTTTATCTGATCTAAATTCCAAAAGAAGTTGGTTAAGGCGTCTGTAGACAGCAGAACTCGAATCCCGGTTGGAGGAACTTTTTTCCCTCTCATATTTCTCTTCCGTAACGATATATATATATAT
>NW_022702993.1:285117-293172 GCF_011630105.1 Anneissia japonica | reverse complement strand
TAAGAGGTTCAACAGTAGGTTTGATTTGGCATTTTATTAGAATTAGCTTCGTGCTACACGTACATGGTGCAACACTCTATTTCCCAAGGACGCGTTGCCTCATCCAACCACAGAGAAATGATGACGCCTGTAATGCTACAATTGTGGAAACAATATCATTGGAGCTTTTTTAAGGTATATAAATACAAATATTTGAGAAACTTGAAACGCTTACATGAAACGTCTTCTGTCGTGTGAAATGAGGGAAAAGAATGCAATGCATTTTCAGTTGACACAAAACATAACGGAAATTAATTTCGACAGAATTACTCTAGGTTAAAAGTCATACAACGCCCTCAATGTTTGGTAAGGCTTTTAAGTTTTTTCAACAAAATTTAACTCTAGAACTATGTGTAAAACAAGCAAACTAACTGAAAGACAATCGTTCGGGAAATAAACACATTGCCGTTACAAAAATAATCATCTTACCTTTTCCATTCATAAATACTTTTTTACAATGAAGGGCATGTAGGCCTAGCTCTTTATTTTCCCTTTTCTTTTCTTTTTTTTAAAATTATTATATAGTTTTATAACGTGGGATATATTAATTGGCCTACATTCATAGCACATGACTTTATATTTCGAAGGAAGTGTTTTTGTGATTTCGTATAAGAATTTTGGTTGAGTTGAGAAATTTCAATCATTCCGTGACATAATTTCCAATTCGCTCAAAAAGGCCTAATCTAAATCGGACTTGCTAGGACAAAAAAACAGGCTTATACAAAAATTTAAAGATTTTATTAGAAAAAAAAAAGTGAGAAATATATTATCAAAAACATTCTAGTATTGGTTATGAGCTACATCAATTCGATTCAATTTTGTAATAAATCAACCTCATAATAAGGGGACTGTACACTCTAAGACGATCCCTTCAATACAAACCGATAGAAAAAAGTAAATTATGACGTAACTTTATCCGACTTGGTTATGACCTGTCATGATTGCAATTATTGTCAGACACAATCTGTAGCCATTGATAATAACCAGGTCTAAAGTCGTTAAACTCTAAATAACGCTAATCACCAGTTCTATGTTATTTTTCATTGATTGACAGAGAGTATCAGCGAGACCAGCAATCTAGTCTAGGCCTAGTGACTGAATAGCTTTTACAATATTTTCAACAGGTTCAACTAAATTCCCCAGCCTGGCTTACTCCTTGATTATTCAAATCGAACAGTATTTCATGTCATGATATGATAATTACGGTATCTAATAATTGATCAGTTTACGCCAGAGTATTGTTATAAAACCATTTTATACTACGAGAGTATTTGGCCTAATATTATAATCACGTAAGCATCATTTACATGTCTATTGTTTAGCATTTTATTGTTGTCTCTCCATTAACGTGTATAGTGTCTGTATGTAGGTTTACGTAACCTATATTATTACCATTTTATACAACCTACCTGTACTTCAGCTAATTCATTATGTAGGCTAATACAGTATAGTTAGCATATATAATGAAATAATAATTCCCTTAAGGGCTGGAGTTATGTTATTCAGGAAAACCCCACCTAACACGGCGTCGTGACTATAATTCCCGGCAGGAATCTCATTCACTGTTTTATTTACTTCACAATGCATAAAAATTGGCATTGATATGAAAATGAAAAGTGCATGAAATACATGGAAATACAAATAGTTGGATGTCTATACCATTAAGTTCAGTGTTAATTCAGAAATATATTTTCAAAGGAGTGGAGCAAGGAGAAATGAAATATAAATAGTAGACCAAATGATCAAATATATACACAATTAGATTAACTTCATATTTATATATATTACTTATTGAAAATTTGAAAATATTTTTGAAATTTTCAACATAAAAAAAAATAGGAATACATAATTTAAAAAGAACATATGAAAAATCAGGATGCAGAAAGAGAGAATGCTCTTGGAATGACAACAGGGTGTCACACCCAAGTGAATGACAATCTAAATTCTATGGAATACATTAAATTTGTAATAAGTGATCGTTTCTGCTGCGACTATAATGTAATGTTGACTTGATAATGTAGAATATGATTACACGAGAAACATGCGAAGAAAGCTAACAACATCTAAACAATACAACGTGGAACACTTACTTCTTTGCGATACAACTGAGAGAGCGTGAGGGGGGAAATCAGTAATGAAAAAAAAATTATACATTAGATTTCAGTATTATACAAAATATGATTTAATCATATTTAAAATAATGGTTCTACTTAACTTTCAGAACATATTTATATGGCCTATACTTTTAAACCTGTGGAAAATAGCACAAAAATATTCAAGAATATAATCCAATGAATATATCAAGAAATTATATTTGGGTGTAACCATTTCAATACATATACAGATACAAAAATATGTACAAACATCGAAAATATATCAAAAAGTAGCAAAATGTAACTAATATATGGAAAAATATGTGCTATTTAATATATGTATTGTAATATTCATGTTACGCTTTTGCAGAAATTAAACATTCAGTTACCGCCATTATATGTAGATATATGTATATAACATTAGACCACGGAGGCTTCATGGTTGAATAGATTCAAATATATATATTCACAATATGTAATGAGCTATGATGTAAATGACGCATTCATTACCATCATTGTACTGTCACACAGACCTAGACCAGGTTAATTATACTGAAACTATAAATGCATAAATAAATAATTCGGGACCACACTCAGAGAAGTAGTCTTTAATTGGAGGTGGTTTATATATATAATGTATATATAAACAGTATAGTCCTATACTCTTTTGAAACAAATGGGAATGGATATCTTTGACAAAGTCCAACAGACAGGTTCGAACGACCGAAATAAAAACTAAATAAAGAAGACATAAATGTCAATAAAAATAGAAACAAAAATGATATATGGATGTAGGCAAAACGTGACTACATTCAGAATTTATTATATCTGTAGCAATAAAGCATTATATGCATGTCATTTATAATTTATGATAATATTTGTAAATGGAATACTTTGATAACAGGACAGTTTATGATGCCGCAAGTTATTGGCTGCAAACAGCAGTTTCTATAACAAGGTGTTCAAGATAAAACATTCAAAAGAACAAAACCAAAAGTGCGACTGGTGAATTGTAATTATCATTATGATCATGAAAGTAAAATTTGTAAATGTGTTTCAGTTGTAGAATCTCTATATACAAATAAAATATCATGTATACAGTATAAACGTTCGAGACATTTTGATTTCTATAAAATCATTCAAAACATCGGCGTCCATAGAATAATGGCGTCTGTAATGGATTAAAGATGAAAAGGTCGTTGACAATTATCATCTAAGTTCAGTTTAATTTAATAGATTTTTAAGTAACTGTTAATTAAAACAAGCACTTCAAACCAATATTATCATGAATCATTTCCCGTTTGTAAACCATTAAATTTCAGAGAAAAAAATCACATAGCCTTGTGCCAGTGTCAGTTACATTTCCCATAATAAAAAAAGATTCATCTAAAAGATTATGCCGTTATCTAATCAATTTCCTTTACACTAAACCTTGGATTCACACATTTTCTCTTTCCGATTGATGTGCACCGCGTATTTTTATCCCAATGGCGTCAAAATTACCTGAATTTGAATGCAATAGCGCGACATACGTGTGAAATGCGATTGATAAAGTGGTTAATCCCAGTTGAACATTAATAATTGAATTTTTCTTCGTTATACTTGGTATCCTATTCAGTAGATGGTTCAGTTCAGTACTGTTCTTACATGCCCCAGTTATGCTTTTAAACTAAGTTTAACCATTAGATTTACGGTGTTGAGTTGTCATAGGCGTGAGAAAACAATCCTGTCCCAGAAATTAAACCCTGGACCCTGAGATTGGAAGGCAAGCATTTTAACCCCCAAGCTGTTTAGAAGTCATATTAGTAATGAACTGCAACAATATGTTTCAATACGAAAGCATATTAAATGTCCTAAAAATGATATACCTACCAAATATTTAAAAAATTGAATCATTTACTGCATATGAATATCTAGTGAATCACTCTTATTGAATCCATTTGATGATTTCTTTCTAATTAGTCTTATTAAATTTTTATTTAATCCCATAGCGATATTTTTGAATTGTATCACTTTTTTTTCTGTTGTTAAATGTTGAACAGATCCATGTATTGGCATGTGTTACCTATTAAATGAGGCCTATTTGAATACCAAATATTGTTCTGAACTAATCCTATAGGATGATCTCATACAGTTATTCGTTTTGAATTGAGTCTTATTAGTTATTGTTTATAAAACACATGATACCAGTGGCGTATTCAAGAATTCGAAATAGAGGGGAATCATCTTTAACAGATTGACGTCTATACCACCTCAGCCCCAAGAAAATATATGATTAAACGGCACATCTAGATAGCCGGAAATGGCACCCTCAAACTTAAATTTGAATATAGTTTTCTGTTTTCCCCCATTTTTTTTCTTAAGTTTTAAATATTTAGGGGGGGCGGCAATCCCCACCCCTGGATAGGCTTATTATCACGCAAAAGACATGTTATATGCCTAAACGTGAAAAAGTGTTATGGAAGTTACAATGAAAAATCTACTTCAGGCTTGCAGGTAAATGAAATATGCATATATTTGAGGAAGTGTTTCATTGACATCAAATGATGTCAAATGATCTCTGACAATATGTTCAGAATGAACGGGGTCCTGAATTTGTTAAAATATAACCGTACGGTACTGAACATTTCTGTTAGAATAGAACCAATTTACAGCTTATTCTAAATTAATGTCAGGGGGTAATTTTGCCAGAGTAATGGCCCCTTGATGTATTGAGACCAAATGTTATGGTATATATCGTTTATAGCAGTGTTTCACAAACAAACACATAAAATTGGTAAGTGATGGAGAACAATACAACTACTGCATTTGTATCAACCAATAATATTATGATATGTGTATACAAAATGGTCACAAATATCATCGATGTCAGATCAGATTTATTTCTTTTCTTTTCAAAGGTCATCTTACCATGCTACTGCCTGCAATATATACAATACCGGTACATTGTACTGTATAAAGTATTATATATTCATGGTGCACATTGCTTATTGTGTTAGGACGCAATTCTAAAAGGTGTGACGTAAAACGTTTCATGGACTACAGGGACTTGTACTAACATTTCATTTCATTTTATTCAATATCAAAAAAAATTATCTATCTTAAAAAATTCTAGTCAGCTGTATGTCAATACCGCACTAGAACTAATGGCATTACATTACAGCTGAATATAGTTAATTGAAAAACAAAATGAAGAAGGCTGAGTGTATTTTTAAATTGATAACATAAAACTGGGCTACAAAAAAGGAAACGTGACTTAAATTTTAATCCAACTAAAAACCTAAAGACAGCAACACGAATGTTACAGTATAACGAGTTTTACTGCACATACGATTTCTTATGATCCTTGGACTTCAATGTAGTTATCATGAATATATCCCTTTAATTATTTCATTCATAGGAATAGGCGTATATAAGCGATTTTGAAGACTTGGGCTTGCAGGATGTCCTTCATTCACAATTCTGGCTTTCTACCCCTCCCAACACAGGCACATGCGCAAAGATCTTTCTATGGTAAATCCCAGCAGATGAGTTCACGCATCAATTCCTAACATATTCATAACTGTACATTATTTTCATGGAACGAACACATAATTGTTTGAGTTGCAATACTACTGATGTTTTCCATCAAAATATCAGAAACAATTAAGCTGCTGTATACATGTAGTTTTATGTGGAGTTAGTTGGACAGGCATCACCTGTCTACCAGTCATTTGTAAATTGATTGTCGTACGCTAGATGGCGACCCCACTAAAATTAAGCCTAATTTATTATAATTTTATATTCCTGTAAGTTGTAATATATACCGTAAGCGAGTCGATTGGCCAAGCGGTTAAGAAAGAGGAACCGTGACATACAGCCCTAATACCGGCGCTGGTTCGAACGGCACGCTCGCATGTGGTTCCAGTGGTGGAATAAGTCTTCTCGGATAAGGACTCTAACTAGTGTACACAATTGGCTCGTGTGCACTTTAAAGAACTCATTACATCTTTCGAGAAGAGTAGGGGGTTACCCCGGTGTACTGGTCCATTTCCAGTCCCCTGTCCGGCCACAGAAGGAACGTTTTACGTCGTGGGCCCATGTCAGGTATCCATCCTACCTGCAAAACCTTCTACCACACTACGTAAGCAAGATCATACGCACTAGCTACGTAGTGATTCGATAAGAGGAAGAAGTGGACGAAAGACAAACAAGAAACCCTATCATCAGGGCTTATGTCAATAAAGACTGATTATACCTTCTAATTAGTGCTAAAGAAGTGCTTAATTGGTGGCCATATTTGAGAAAACACGTCGGTTGTTTTCTGCTTTCAAAGTGAGAATGAAAAACACGACATTATGATTCCCATTCATCACGTGATGCTGCTGTCTTGAATTAAAAGCCAGATTCTCCTTCATCGTCTTCCCATGTTCCAATCTAGAGAATTAGATTAACCATTAACAGCAAGTAGCCAACTCTTTACTGTATTAATGAGCCGCGGAAACGCGTAATTCGATTTGATAACGCGTCGTAAAACGGAGGGAAACTGACAGCTGAGAGATGACGTATGGACAGTACGATGATAAGATGGCCCAAAAAACAACCTACCATGTCATAAAGTTGATAACATTTCGAACGTCTTGATTCATAATCAACATGTCTTCAAATTATCGTTTTCAGTGCGCACCTGTTTACATTTTTCACAGAAGTTCCAATCAAGCTTTTTTACGAGCACCGCCAATCTTTAAATGATGTAAATAAGAAAAACAGCCTGAGCTCCCCAAACTGCAATTGTTAGACACAGCGCATCACACTTTATTTACATAATATACGCGCTCACCTACGCTAAGACTATATAGACTTTCTTGGACATGGCGCAAAAAAACCAAGGGTACATCATGAAAGATAACATTATTTGGAGCACGTAACATATTTTGCATAAAAAATACAACGCATATCGGATGCGCTGTGAAGGAACACATCCTACGCGTTGTAATGCGACTAATGTACATAAATTGATTTAACATGAAAGATATAGGATTAAATTAATTTCCCGAAGCAGAATTCCTGATATAAATATGACTAAATTCGAATGTTCGTTTATTCCGTACGAATTCTGTCATGAAACGCACGTTAAAAATGATGTTAAATCTTGATGGATATTATGTAGGAGTACGGTATATACTATTGATTCGGAAGACGATTCCATCCATGAGTTTCCGTTCTAATCTGTTGTAATTCGTGCCACTTTAACCCGTCCCCTCTGGTCACGTTCACGATTACAGAGATTTGACTCGGGTGGTTCCACTAGTCCGCGTCACTGACCGTGTTCCCTGTACGTGCGTTCAGCTATTTGTAGATATGCACAAGCTGCGCACGCCTAATGAGAACAAACTTACTAAATGAGACTTAAGGTGGTATAGTATCCGTACCGAAGTGGTATTCGTGTCAGTTTTTCGTTTTGAACATTCATTGATTCATGAAGATCGTGAGTGTAAAGAATTTAATTTCGCCGCATCAGGTTTTCGAGAAACGTAATCATAACTTGACGATCTGCTAGTGTGCACCTGATTGTAGGCCGAGTCAAATTAATATATTATAATCAAATGAAGTCTTACAGTTTTGTCAAGACTAGGCTAGAGGTTTGTTAGCAGTGGCCCGATTCCAATGTGAGAGCCCAAGCCACAACCACTGCGTCCCACCGTTTCCACTAGTTTGGTGAAAAACAAACTCTTCCTGGATAAACCCGCCACTTCAACAAGGGCGTCGATGCGTGCTTGAAAGCAGTGGGGATGAAGGCGCAAATGGAACGTATTTAATTGATTTTAAGGATAACAAGTAAAACTAATGTTATTTCCACACTACGTCAATTAAAACAAAATTACTTGGTAGGCCCCTACTGTATTTATAATCAAAATCAATATATATATATATATATATATAT
>NW_022702993.1:236560-284977 GCF_011630105.1 Anneissia japonica | reverse complement strand
TATATATAATTTAACAGTGTTAACGGCTATCTTGATTTATATTATATGCTACTATTTGTTTCTACCCAACCTATTGTGTAATGGAGTGTATCTGGTGGTATTTGAATCTGTTCAACCATGAAGCCTCCGTGGTCTAATGGTTATGACGCTCGCCTTGACAGCGAGAGGTCGCAGTTTCGAGTCCCGCCAAAGGCATTTTATTACACAATTTCTTTATTCATTTACAGCACTACATTCGTTGAGAGCTATGCTACACGATGTATTATTATGTCCTTTATTCGAACACTGATTTTACCTTTCTTTGATGATTTATATATATAATTTAACAGTGTTAACGGCTATCTTTATTCATATATATATATGTGTGTGTGTGTATTGATTTTGATTATAAATACAGTAAGGGCCTACCAGGTAAGTTTGTTTTAATTGACGTGGTGTGGAAATAATTAGTTTTAATTTGTTATCCTTAAAATCAATTAAATACGTTCCATTCACGCCTTCATCCCCAATGATTTCAAGCACGAATCGACGCCCTTGAAGTGGTGGGTTCATCCCGATATATATCTTCATTTTTCTTTCTCTTAAATTATTTTTTCACCTTATTGAATCGAAATTCATTATTCAGACACACTCTTATGTTCAGGACCTCCCAATTAAAGCTTGCTTACAGTGGGGTACCTTTTTCACAATAATTTATTTTCATTTCATCTTTCTTGTATAATATATATTATAGCGTGACGACGCTGATTACGAGTATTGATAGCAATTATTTGGCAACTCGCGCTTCCACCACTTGTTAAAATTATGTCAATCGATTCTTAAGCTGTCTCTTATACACATCTAGATGTGTATAAGAGACAGCTGTATTGTATTGTGAAATAATATATATTGATTACCGTACTTCATATTTTGTGCAGAAATTTTGGATTTATCTATATACGAATGGTGAATAGTGGGGGGGGGTCAATTCATATGATGTCCCACTTCGAAATGTGAGGGCCCGTGTCCCTCCTCCCTCCCACCGATCGACGCACATGACACATTTAATATGCATTCATAAGCTACATTCATCTATAATGTTGACATGGTTGGATTCAGGTAGACGCCATCGCACATGTTCTTAAAGCCGTTGAGTATATGAAAGATTATGAATGCATAATGCCTGAACTCACTGCGATAGGTCCAAAAAAGGTCAAGCAACACGCTTAGGCTCGGCGTATACCTTTTATCATCTCTGATGTAATAAAGCTTTCACTCCGGGCTACGATAATATGCAAAATGAGGATATAACGGCAAAGAAAAAAAAACAACACGCTAGTTATTAATAGCGATGATGAGTCATGGACAATATATATTAATGTTTACAAGCGCGTGGTATAATTCAGCTAATCAGAGACGAAAATAGTAATATATATCTGATTAACATTATTTGGGTGTAACCAGTACAATGCGGAAGGAGAAAGAATTCCTTTGAAAATTGATCGTTGTTTTTATAAGCCGTAAATTCTTCCTCTTGACTGTGATATTTGTTGCTTTTATAAAGCAATTAGTGCACTTTTAATTAGCTCGATAACTTGTCTGACGTACGATGTCGGTTCGTCAGATGGTAGAGGAAGTAGATAGTGACCAATTAAGCACAATAATGGCGTATGCGTTAATATTTTGGCTTTATATAACATGTATTTCAAAAAGCGATAGGCCTGATATGAGATCAATCGTGTTCGTATGTCAAAAATAGAACATATGCACATTAATATAATACACAAATGCATAAAAACCTATGGTAATCCATCACATGGAGACTGAATAGTATATGATGTACCACATATCTATATGTTGGCTGTATAAACTCCGAATCACATTATTCGTGATTATTAATCAAGATTTATCAATATCCAGGCACTGGTAGCCTAATTATGTCAGTTCAAATCACGTGATGAGAGAACGTCATTATAACATTCGTGAACGTGGGATAGGTTATACCATTGCAGCGAAGTTTGCAACATAATTTTTAATTACTTTAAAAAAATACGTATTTATGGTTCTACAAAAAAATTAACGGTTTTCAATACCAAACTGCAAATTTATTATAACGTAAAATTGCCGACCAGCTTGCACAAAACTTTATTAAAACATTAAGCCTATGGACGTCGTAGTTGGTACATGTACCGGTAGGTTATGTTATATCAGAAAACGAAATTACTGAAATTAATTCGGGGCTGTTTATATTTTTGACACAGCTAATTTTCTTATGAACTACATTGCAGTCTACACGTTCAATAGGCAGGACTTAATGAGTTTCGATTGTCGTTTTCAAATCACGCGATGTGCGTAATATTTCTGTCATGCCAACACCCTCAATTTTTCTAATTTTTCTTAAAAAAAGAGAAAAAAACCCTTCTACACTAGGGGTCGCAGGACTGAGAAATAAAGAAGAATTCGTTTCGCTACTGGCACTGTCCGCGTGATCAATTTGTATAAAATTTGGCTGCTGAGATTTTCAAACGACTACGAATTAGTTGATGCTTTTGCTAAAATAAAACATACTTTGCAATCTGAATATTTTCTTAACTACTTTCTATCACAGGCATAAACAGTACCTACAATTAGTAAGCAATGTTATGCAGGCACTTGTTACTGGCGTCTCTATAATGAGGACATCTGCGAAGGGTCTTTATGATTTATTCTTAATCGATGAATGCAGTTGGAGAATAATTTAGAATGCATATTATTTTTCCGCCATTTTCTGTAAGTCCATAAGACTACAATATGGCAGATTAATGTAATTTCAAAATAAATCTATGTCTATTATTGACAGATTATTACACAACACTCAATCGTGATCATTCAGGGAACCTCGATGCAGTAAGCTTAGGTTTAGTGTCGTAGGTTTTTGGTGGTTAGGCAGATGTTGACACAGGCAAAGAACTTCAATCGTCAAAGCAAATAGTTTCCATTTCACCATAATAATCCTTATCACTAAACAAAAACACTTATAGTTAACACTTGTTTAATATGGTACAAATAAAACTGATAAATATAAATCAAATTAATGCATATGTAAAGACTGTGGGAAATGCAACTTGTTCCTGAGGGGATTAGAACCCCGGACTTCCCCCAGACATTACGGTCGGGTGCCAGATCCTATAGCGTGACGACGCTGATTACGAGTATTGATAGCAATTATTTGGCAACTCGCGCTTCCACCACTTGTTAAAATTATGTCAATCGATTCTTAAGCATGCCAGTCTCACTTGGCTCACTTTTTGCACATTTAGAATAATCACGGGAACCTCTCTGGATCGAGCAAAGCAAAATATAACCAATATAGACATCTAGCATTAAATTGAATGATAATCTACAGATTGATGGCCTTGTACATAACGAGGCTCAATTTGCCATATGTTTTGAAATTATTACGTACAATACACCGAAAATGAATTCGGAATTACCGTGAGCCTAAAATTAATGGAAAGGAGGTCCGGGGTGGATATATACAGACTTTGTAATGATCAAAACTTAGTCAGGGTCCTTTTACTCAGTCGATAGAGACAAGACTTATGCTTCCCCCACATTGTACTGTCAGCCTTCATTTGCAACTGATTGTGTACTGTAGGCCATCATCGTGAGAAACACATAACACAGAACGCTTTGATTACCATAACCTTTGCCATTTCGATAATGATATCAAAAGTGGTTCACGTGATCCGACGGAAAAGTCCTCTCCAGGGATTTTCAGGAAACATCGCAAAACATTCCTAAATAACAGGTAGGCCTAGATCTATAATTATATCACAGACCACGAAGAAAGCGTGTTAAGCTAGAGGCGATGATTATTAAGTTATATTTTTTTGGGATGCTTACAAATTCGTAATTACTATTTTGAATGGTGTTTGTCTACAATGAAAGATTTAATCACTCGGTTTGTACCCCATAGGCTATAACCTTAATATAATGCCATGATTATAAACGTGTATCATTAAACCATTAACAGAAATATTGATAATAATAAGACAAATGATAATTCCAGAGGTGAAGATGGGGCTGTTAAGTGTAGGCCTGTGGAGGTTGGGTAAAATCAAGAAAAGCTCTAGGCATGCGCAACTGTTTGTACGTAAAGTACTTTGATTAAAGATGGTTACAACCCCACCCCCACATAATGCTACTAATGCTCACGCAATGCAAAATCGGGCTCTGAAGGCGTTACGTCTACAATACTGAGAATGATCCGAGGTGTCGACATGAAAAGGTGTGCTCAGAGATAATACGATACAATGCCTCCAATACAATATGCAAAACCCACAGAGTCTTACGTGAGTCATCATTCTCTCTGAGTCATTTTATATAGTCAAGTATTACACGTGGAACTTTTTCTATTAAAATTTAAACAACCTCAAGTTAGATAAGTTAATTTTACACGCAGAACTCTTCTATTAAGATTGAAACGAACATCAAGTTAGCAAAGTGAATTTTATACGTGGAACTCCTCTAAGAAACGAACCTCAGGCAAGTGAATTTTACACATGGAACTCTTTTTATTAAAGATTAAAACGAGTCTCAAGTTTAGCCAAGTGAATTTTACACGTGGAACATTTGGCGAAACGAATTAACTTATGTAAAAAAATTAGAAACTAGCGCCAGCAATGTCTAAGCACTGAAAGAAATATGTCAACTCATTCAAATTGATATTTACACGTATAGGTTTGTACATCTAAGACAGATTTTCTTTCGAGTGGGAAATGTTTAGATTGAATACCGAAACATTATGTTGAGCCAAATAACTTAAATTGTACCGGTTTTTAACGGTTTGAGTAACAGAACTTTAGTTTCGAATAGTCTCTTCAAGAAAAAAAGATCATGAATAGGTGTGTATACAGGGCGTTAGGCCTACTTAAAAACACTAAAGAGGAGACAAAAAAAAAAAAGAAGAGAAAAATAAATGATTCTGTACCAATAATTTTGGCAAGTAAATTATAAAATTGGACAAACCAATGACGGAAACTTGATAAGAATCCATGAACAACAGATAAAAACCATATGAAGATGAAGATGAAAATACAGATAGTAGCTAATCGAGTTAAGGTTTGGTTAATTAATGGGTTATTAAAAAGACCATATAGGATTATAGGATTGGATTGAGTTTATTCAGTGTAAACACCAAGGATAACCCATGAGAGTGCGAAGAAGACTTATTTTCATGGGGAGAAGGGGTCCTTCTGGTGGTGATTTGGCAGTACACCGGCGCCGAGCGACAATCCCCTACTCTTTTGTCGAGATTGTGCTGCGTTCTTTAACGTGCACATGGGCCATATTGCACACTGGACCAACGCCTTAAAGTCTCATGCGAAAGACGGTGCGCTATTGAAACTTGCAGCCCTCCAGCTGAAACACAAAGAGGGCAGCGATGCGAATTGAAACGGGGACCAAAGACGTCCACGTTTCAGTGCACACATAACGGCATTACCAGGTTAGTCGGCTCAGCTAAGCTACTCTGCTATTTATCTCGTATGGCCTCATGTATAAATTATTTGGATAATTTTCTTGGGGTTTCCTGCAGAGTTGTTTGCCCTTATTTTGGTATCTCGGGTTATAATCGTACTTGATTATGGAAATAAGATCTGCCCTTAACCCTCAATATGAAGCGGGGGATTATGAAGAACAGGAGTGGGTTCAGATAAGAACCTAGGCCCAGAACTTTTGATATCAAGCATATACTCTAAAACCAGAGCGAGGTTACATGTTGACAGTCAATGGAAACGCAATCGAAAAACTCTTCAGATGATAATTTAATGCATGCTCATTATGCAAAACATCTCATTGTTAACTACTTCTCTTTTGAAATCTAATTAGGGTTTTGGAAAGGAAACAAAGATCTTTAACGTTGTTATGAGCCAAGAATGTTTTGTAAAGGAAAATGATGAAATGAATTTCAGGAAGCCACGTGTTAGGCATATAGTGATGCGGATGACATTTACGGAAGGAATGTTCACGATCTAAAACGCTTCATAAATTAATACTGTATATATTCATAATTACGGTGTATATGCATGAGATGAAACACACGATTATTTTAATTGTAATTTCATACTACTTATTCAAATTGAATTAAAATTATATCTATTAATTGATGAATAATAACAAACAGTAATGATGTGGTCTCATTATTAATAATGACAATATAATAATAGCAATAACAATAAGCCTGGTAATAATATTATTTTATTATTATTAATATATTCCTAATGATAATAATAAACAATAACAATTATAATAATAGACCTATTAATAACAATAAATCTAATAATATCAACGATAATTACCAAAAAAATATTAATATAAAATTAATAATATTAATCATAATCTTACCTATATCATAATAATTATGATGGTAATAATACAAATAATAAATAATATAATAATAATACAATTATAAAATAATATTCGAATACGATCACAGAAAAGCATATCGGGGACAACCCTAATAAAGACCATTATTTCCATACATGAACTGACGTGAAATAAACTCAAAATAATACAAAATTAAACAATTAAAAACATTAAATACAACAATATTTTATAACATAATACGTTTATTTTACAATATCAGCACAGGCCTCTTCATATAATTATGCAATTTGTTGGCTTTCCTAACGCAGTATTGTTTCTCGTCCAATTGATTTTTATTTCGTTGTAACCTTTGACCTTGCATGTCTTCCGCCCATTGATGTAGGTATGCAATAATGTGAAATTGTATATACGTATGCAACAAATATTCATTGTAGCCTACATTGAAATCTGTGTACAGTGTGATTGGTAGGCCCATGGTAGGCCTAATAAGCCAATTCGTGGTTGGAGCTCCGAGGTCAATCAACATAACCCTATGTTGTGTGTATGGTGTTGTATCGATTGACCTTGATATGGGCATGCGCGGGTCTAATTACGAATTGGCGTATTGATATTAGAGTGAGTGAAAAAAAAACGTGACAGGGTTTGAACCCAGGACCCTGGGATTGGAAGGCAAGTTTCACCATAATCACCAAACTATTTAACTCCATTTCCATTTGAACAAATACGTCATCTTACTCGTGATTTAAACTTCCAATAAAAAAAAAAAGCTGCTACATCAGGCATTCTGAATTTTAGGAGTAAACAGTGTTTGATAGAGAATTTCTTAATGTTTGATTGTCTTTCAAATTACACATACGAGGCATTCTGGCATGCCTTTTGAGTATGCAATGATTTCCAATATTTCGCTTTGAATTAGAATCAATTAAGAATGGAAAGCAATAACCTCTGTTTAGCACTCAACGCATGTCCGTCTGCTCGTAATAATGTAGTTATGGTTCCGGTGTACGAGGAAATATTTTGTCGACAATGGGCCCAGTCAATCGTAAGGTCATAGGCCTATATTGCTACATCCCGTCATTACCTAATTAAGCATGCTGCCACTACACATCCGGTGTCCATACACTAAAAGTGCTACGGTTTGTTAGAGTTGACCGTACACACGTGCTACATCATAAAACTTCACAGGATGGATCAGATGATTGACATTTACGAATGTAAAGGATGATTTCAGGGGTGCGTGAAGCCGGGGACTCACTGCGTCATACGATGGTCGCGACCGCCTTACGACGAATACAACTCTGCTCCCTGTTAGCGCTAGACGAGAGGCAACGCCGTCTGCTGATTGTCGGTTGTAGTCTGAACGGATTGTCATTAAAAACGATCCGTTGCACGCGCGTCCTCCATAGAATCGACCGTCGGGCGCAGTGCCGACCTAAATGAAATTCTCTCACGACTAGACCCCACGATCACGCCAATGCTTGCAATGGTTAAAACATTATTTCACAGAAGAACACCAATAATTAGAAGACATTATACTGATTGAACTACCTTTAGATTTCCCCATCTGATGATGTGTAATTTGTTCGGTTGATTTTACGGTACCGGTAATTAATACACTTTTAGGTTACACGACACTAAATGTTTTAATAGTGGTTGTCGAACTGGTAGCCAACGTTAATTTATATTATCATTTATTAATAACATAATACAAGGATTATTAGTGTAGACCTTTTAACAAGAGTAAGCATAGGCTTATATACTAATGTAGTACTGCTCATCATCATTATCATTATTATCATCATCATCAACAACTAAAACAACATCACCGCCACCCACCGTATTATTGTTGCTATGAAAACCCTAATCAATTACGTATAGAAAAAAGAATATATATGTTGCGGAGCTTCAGTTGGCGGGTCAATATGATGTTGTATAACTGGCCAGTCTGATAGTAGATAACTCACAAAGTTTACATTTCCATTAGACATAGAAATAAAAATATAACTAGGAATTAACAAAAAATACAAGTCATAATTCAGGGTATTAAAGAGTCGTGAGTTTGTTGATGATCAGGATTGTCAACGAATGCTCGGCTATCGAACTGTGTTCGCCTTTCAATCGTGTATAATGTATTGATTTTCCACTAGCTGTGGTATACATGCCCATCCATGCGCGTGAATTGGTAGGTTACGGGTAGGAATGACGATGAGACATGATTAATCAACATCTGACAATATTCCTGGGGTTACCTTAAAACGCGTTGAACACATCGGCGATTGTGTCTGTTAATTCATGCTGAATTTTAAGCTAAGGTGACATTCTCATGAATACACATCATGTCGCGCGTAAAAGTCCAGTGACTAAAAGGTACATTCACACCGAATTCGAATTTTCGGATCGGAAGGCCTACCGAACCGATTAGAATATCAATTCAATGTATAAGAATATGGACGCATGGGGTTCGACGCTTCGGAAACGCGGTCCGAATATCGGTTCGGAATCTGTGTAAATGCAGCTTAAGGTTTGGTTCACACTGGAGGAATTTACATACTTCGACGCAACGCAAGCAACTAGACGTGACAGCGTGATTCTAACTTGCTCTAGTGCGAATCAAAGCGCGTCTGGATGATCACATGATGCTTAGGCAGCAAGGCAGCCAATCACAGAATGGCGGTCTCAGGATGCTTCAACTTACAGATCGAAAAAAAAGATGACAAATTGTGCGTGAGAAGTATTTTTGTAAAGCAGATCACCCAGGCCCTATCTGAAATTGAAAACCCTTTTTTTTTTTCTTTTTTCTTTTTTTTTTTTGAATATTTGTCATTCCAAACAAAAAAACACAGATAGGACAACTCATGATTTAGTAGAGCTGCCGGTGGTATTACATCTTCGTCGTTTAACCAATGGGCCTACACCTCTTGGATGCTGTCTAATTCTAATTGTTTATATTAGGCCTATATTATAATATTTCCGATATTATCAGAAAATAATTTTACCACATTTACAGAGCTTATCCGAGAAGTTCCGCTGCTATTTAAAACTAAGTCTCATTAAGCCCTGTTCATACTAACAGATTTTATTTGACAAAAACATGTGACATGGCTAAATATGGGCATGATGACATCACAAGATGACCATATACAGGAACATATGGGCATACAACTTTGATACAAGGCTTAGCGAGTGAGTGGAGATGTTTTTCAGTTGTAAGAAAACCCTGTCACAAGATTTGAACCCAAGACCCTGGCATTGGAAAGCAGTTACCTTAACCACTAAGCTACATCTCCACTCACATTAAAATAATCGTATTATTACAAGCAGATGACTTGGAAAGTATATCAAATTACGATTGAATTATTATTTGACACTCTAGGGGCTCACAGGCTTTAAAGAAAACATGGCGGCGTATAAAGGTTACGATAAGGTCATCATATTATTATGGATTGTAAGCATTCACATATTTTCATCTGTCTCAGTCGCGGATCACTGACACTATTTTCATTTCATAATAAAGCCGTAGCTTCTCTTGACCAGTGAAATTTTGTCGATGCCACGCGGATCTGCACCTACCTCCTTAAAAAGAGGATTTTGGCCATGGGCCAAAATCCTCTTTTAAGGTAATTCGGTCGACCTACGGGACGTTTTGTCGGGGTGTTTTTAATAGTTTTTTCTGCGATGTATTTTTTGCACCTCATAAAATAAAGAAATCTAAATCAGAATCAGAGTTCATGATGTTTTAAAATCTTATTAAGAGCTCTGTCAATAGTATGAGTTTCCTTTTGGACAGTGAAATTTTTTTGTATTTTTGTATAGGGGATGGCGAAATCCCTGTTGCTTCGAGGTGGGGGGGGGGGGCGGATGTTAACAAGCCAAACAGGAACTCTGCTGTTGGTTCTCAAATAGGCCTACTCAGACTATGCTCAGACCAGCCATTAACCGGAATGGTTCATTTTTACACACTGAAATATCTTCTCCTTCCGAACACCTCCGCGGCCAGGTTATAAACGGATTGTACAGGCCTAATATTCATTTATTCATCAACTCATAATTTACCTCTATTTATTAACTTATAGGCCTATATGTATTTGCGTAGGCCGATTTTCAGCTGTTCAAACATATCATAAGGCCTACATCGTTCCATTTAGCTTTAATCAGTCTGGCTCAATGTAAATTATATTGCTGTGGTAAACATTCCTTCTTTATTTGAAGCATGTTTTGATCTCTCTCTGATGTTCACATCGGTTTTATCGAGTTTGATTATTCGATTTACGGAATCGATATCATTGAAACCGGTTACTTTTTCATCATACTGTAACCGTTGTTTAATGTACCACACAACATTATGCTTTACTTCTTGATGACTCGTACACATCGGTAGCCTGGACAAAGTAGAAACTCATCAACGATGGAAAATGTAGCAAAATCAGATCATGCATGCATGACCGTCCGTCGAATCGATTCACGATTCATGTTTAGATTCGACAAAAACATTGGCCTCATTATCATAAAGATAGTATTTAGCTATTCAATCATAAGGACAACTGTGCTTATCTAAATTTGGATTGCTGAGTGACATTAATAGGCTATAGGTCATACATCACACTGTCGAAATAAAGTAGAAGTCATAACAAACAAGGGAATCACAATTATAGAGATAACTTAATAACATAGGCCTCCATTGAAAAAGAAATAGATTTTCATAAATCAAAATTGATCCTATCACTGGTTCACTGCAACTCTGGATGCTGCAGTACATCAAAGAATACATTGACTGAATACTAAACGATGGCTAATCATGAACTGTGAGGTATGGTTAAATTATAAGCATTACATAACAGGTTCAAATTTGCAATGACTCATGAGTCTCATTGCAAATGATGATGATGATGATGATGATGATGATGATATTAATGATGTAGGCATATTACATTATTATAGATGCATTTCATTTTTGTACATAAAATCCTTTTTAATTGTTATTTAGCGCATGGAGGCAGTTTCTTGCAATATGTGCTATATAAATAGCAATTTATTATTATTATTATCATTATTATTTATCTCTCCGAGAGGCCCTTCTTTATCACTGGATTACGATCCATAACATTATTCTTTTGGGATATGCCTTATTGCAGTTTCCGATTGGATTACATGTTGCATCTTAATAAGCACGAAATATGCTAATACTGTAATTGATAGACGTTTACGAGGGTATGTTAATATGTTTGTTCAATGTGTTTGTATTATTCTTCTGAATAATGACCTTCAACAATATTTTAATCAATGCTTCTGATGTTAAACGTAATAATGGACGGGGAGCATGCAATGAATTAAAAAAAAGTTATTCTAACGACGCAGTGATATAGGCTACATGTTCATAGGTATAATACTGCATTATATAGTAATTTTATATTTCAGAGATGAACATATACTTTAATCATTCAATGAGATATGCATGCTGTTCCATGTAGGCCTATATTATTGACTATACGTTTTCCGGTGTTATATTTAAAAATTGCACATTCTATTCAATTTGTATTCGTCCAGTAAACACATGCCCAATATATTGATAATCAATCCAATACATTGATACATAGTTTATAGGCCTATTAATTATCATTCTCTATTTCATTATACATAAATTTATATTTCTGTGGGCTAACATGGACAATATTTAAAGGAGTTTGTCCCCATTGTAAAACTTCTCTAAATATTGATTCAGTAATGTGCTGCTATTGACGTACATGTCTGACCTGCCACAAACATGGCATAACGAAAAGAACATTCATAACATTAATTATACAGAACCTACCCAAGCTGAGAGCGCGGCAAGTAGGCCTACTACCATAGAAGAGCATAAATTAATTATATATTCATCGTTAAATCCTGAAAATTAATTCTATTATGCTTTATGTTCACCATGGTGTTCACTAACAGCTTGAGATGGAACTGCGCACGCACTGTACATTAATCGAATTATGGAATTACAGCTTCGAGATGTGTAACGTGATTAAAAGGGCAAATATTCCTGGCAACATCTGCAGAAGCGCGGCTGTGAAAACATAAATTAAACTTACACTTTGGCAAGGTATAAGAAGTGGTATTCCATCCACACAAAAGTAGGCTAAATGACATAACATGACAAAAAATTATGAGTAAAGAAATAAAGAATGTATTAATATGTCTTACCTCCGTTCTCATTTTTTCGAGGTCCCGTTTTAGTTGTTGCTTAGTGCTATCAGAATCTTCAAGTCTCTTCCGATATAGCTGATTTTCTTCGTCTAATTTGGTTCTTTTATCTTCAATCATTTCCAATTCTTGATGCAGACGAACAGATACATCTTTTGCAACGGCAAGCTGTTGGTTAAGATCGCGTATTTTATCCTTGGTAGGGTCGCCATCAGGAAGGTCTGGTGTTTTAGGTTTACTTTTACCATTACCATCACTCTTTCCCAATGCATCCTCCTCTAACTTCTTCTCCGCTTTCCGCAGCTTAAATTGCATGATTCTACAATTTCTAGACGCCTGTTCTAATTCCTTCTGTAGGTCTCTGAAGTCGTTGACATCTCCTTCTCGAAACCGATCTTGTGCCTCCTCTAGTTCCTGTGCAGTTTCTATATTCTTCCTCTCTAGGTTAGAGTTTACCTCTACGAGGTCATTCATTAAGGAACGAGAACATGCTAAATGCGAGCGTAATTCCTCAAGAAATTTCATAAATGATTCGTTTTCTTTGATAGATTTGTTGTCTGCAAATTCTATTAGCTGATTACTCATTAACTGGTGTCTATCGTCCATATTTGATATCTGTGTATTGATATCAATTCTGAGTGACTGTTGTTCTTCCTTCGTCTCTTCATCACATTGATCCACATTATCTGCAGAGCTGGGTGTGTTTTCATCAATTACTGCATCATCGTAGCATTTTATATCTACCTTATTCTTTGCGCTTTCTGATGTATTTTCATTTTCCGCCTCCATATTATTTCCAGCATTTTCTTTCAAGTTACTTTCAGAATCTTTCTCCACCTTAGGTTCAACATTCTCCTCCTTAATATCTGGCTCAACAGTAGCCATATTAGTCTCTATATTTTCATTTGTGTCTTTGCATGATACGGACGGGTTACTCACCTTGTCCACGCCTTTTTCGTCGACCACTTGCTCGTCGTTGGAACTCTCCACTAATATTACGCCCCTCTGTGTGGAATTTAAAGGAGAAATACGTATTCCAGAATTGTCACAAAAAGGATCGTCTAAACTCCTAGATTTAGTGAGTACTGCATGCTGATTTTGTCTCCTTCTGTCGCTACCAACGTACGCATGTATTTCATTGCCTGCTAGTAAAATCGATTGTAACGCCCGGCTATTCGACGGATGTGCTGTGGATATTGTGGATGAATTACTATGTAGCGCAGCTAGCTGATGGGCCCGGCATATTAATTCATCTTCATCATCGTCTGTTCCATTCTCATGCGAATCAATAGCGAGCTGACTCAGGTCGCCGTACGTTGCGTAAAGCGATCTATGCTGCCCTCTTTGTTCAAGCTCCGCGGTGAACGCAGCCTCGCGTGCTCGATTCCTCGTCTCCAAAAGTTGTTGCTCTTGCGCATCGTCTGATAATACAATATCAAGCTCCCCTCTACCAAATAAACCCTCCTGCAACGATACTAAATCTTGTTTGAGTAAAACTGGAAGGTCGAGCGTATCAGAGGAATCGTCTATAAATGCTAAATCGTACTCCGTATCGTCGAAATTATCGTACGCCTCTAGAATTCCATTTTCTAAATACGATATTTCTTTATGGTTGGCGTCAATATCCACTAGCAAGGAATTTGAATCAGTGTCTCGTTTACCATTAAGTAAAATCAAATTATTCAATCCCAAATTTGGATGACAGTCGTCAGATATCGCTGGGACGAAATTATCATTTACTTGGGAGAAATTACTTTGTAATTCTAAATCAAACGATATTTTCCGCTGTTCGTCGCCGTCGTCGCTGGATCCGACGCTGTCACATTCTTCGGTCATAGGGCAATGTTCACTGCTCGAGAATGGGTGGGATTTTGTACTGTCGTCGGAGATTTGTCCGTCAATGGACCTGTACGGAACGGCTTTGATGGAGTCTACACCTGAAGCAATAACTATTCTCTCTACGACATCAGTGGTGCCTCTTTCTTGATTTACCGCCGGAATACCTTCATTATCGTCGTTACATACAAATTGTGAAAGGCTTCTCGGGTCTCCGTTTTTAGTAGGCCTAGTTAGATTCCTGTTCTGATCTCCTTCGAAAACAGGGTAGCAAATAGATGTTAGTTCAGTATTAGGGTCAGCTAGTCGGTTCTCAGGACGGACCGCCTCCAGGTAGGCTGATGGGTAACTGACATCATCACAGCTTGTCATCTTAATATATTCAGGTGCAGCTTTTAGGAAATGTTTCCAAGCAATTTACCGCGAACAACTTCAGGTCTTGTTTATACGATGAACTAATCAGTTGAAGATTATCTATTCCTTTTTATAAGGTCATCCAAACTAATTTTAGGATACGACGAAGCCTCTGCATTCCAAACGCCAACTATATTAACTTCCTATCCATGCATGCAATCACTCCACAGTCGTATGTCTCCTCCGACGGTAACAGCTGAAATTTTGCAAGAATCGTTCGCCTTTGAACGATCACAAGCCCTAAGTTCTGATCAACATTTTCCGCTTCGTTTCATGACTAAAAACAACCATACACCATTCCATTGCACTACATTAGTGAATGGTTGGAATAATTCACTGACCAATTAAAATATACTAGCGAATGACAATCATCTTCGAAGTCGTCTGCGGTTCTTTTTGACGTACCGTCGTACGAAAATAGACCAGGTGTCAACACATTTGCCTAAAGGGGACGATCCGAGGGTATGAGTTGACGAAACATATTACTGAAAACGACCTAGCTTGTTAGGCTGTAATCAATCCCTGGCTTTCATTTCAGGAATTCCAGAAATCCAACAGCAACGCTAGGCCTACGGACTCTGTTTGAAATGATATTCTAGAGACATAAACAAAACAAATCCGTGTTCAAGATGAGTTCGTAAGCCCGTAATGCAAGTGCGCCAGTGTGTTTACATTCGCAAATCACGTCGAAGAGTGAACTTCGAACGAGGGATTCTCCTCTTTTCAAGTTAAAGTCAAAATTTGTTTAATTTCCCGTTCCGGAGTTCAAATCCCACATAATCAGCCGACAACAACTGCAGCTCGTTACCTACTTTCTAATTGATTTACAGTTTCGTATTTCCCTTTGTCAGAGATTTCAGTGCTAAATATAAATATTTATTTAGCAACAATATCAATATGAGTGATGCGTGTAAACTGATGAGCATAAGAGGCCTACCCTGGATTGTGATGCGGATTGCAATGACAAATCACGTTGACAATGATGGAATTCAAAATGATCATAATGAATTCCTTCCGAAGCGCAAGCAAAAGCCAGTTCAGAAGACGTAACTGTTTTTGTTTATAAACTATCATACTATTGATGTTTTGCTAGTTCTAGGCCTTCGCTTGTTTTGTTTTGGTTGCATTCTTGTGTGTTGTTTATCGTACAGTATTATTACAGGACCATATAAAATGTAAAACAGCGTTAAGGTCTCGTCTGTATATGTTATCCTGCCTAAATACGTTTTAAATAAAAAAATAAATGAATAAATAAAGTAGACAAGGAGGTAATAAACAAACTTTTATTATACCACCTTGCGCTTCCTACATACCAAAACATGGTAACATGTGATTATTTATTACGTATATTACGTAAAAGTACCTTAAGAAAAAAGTTTCCTGATGTGAAAATCCAAGAGTGTATACCATTTGGCATTATAGCTAAATTGGTTAGGTATCCAAAATGTAATATGAAGGTCTTGGGTTCGAATCCCGATGTAGGTTGTTCTCAAAAAGTCATTGCTTTTGCTATTTTTTGTAAACGGATCAGTTTCATACGCACGAAAGCGTATGCATGTGTGTGATTATTATATATCCAGACTGTAAAATCATTAAACGTGTACTTTTAAATTTTAACGGAAATGGATATGCATTAAAAAAATAAATCAATAACCATAAACCCGTATTCAATCTAAAGTATTACAAACCAACTATAGCTACTGCGGGCAGTAAGACTGATAGATCTATATTATACAGTAATTCAAAACATGTTAGGTAAGATAATTTAACGATGGGCCCTGTTGAGTTGAGGCCTGCATACAGTGTGTGTTGGGCTAATCTTCAACTTTAAATTACTTACTTTTTTAAACTTTTATATTAAACATAGAAAGGCCCATACGAAAGTGATATATGTAAAAAGGTGCTAGGCCTACATGTACAGTATAATGCCTGTCTCTTATACACCGCTTGTGTCCTTAGGCAAGGAACTTTACACCTGCGGTTGTCTCTCTTCACCCAGGAGTACAAGTGGGTACCTGGTAGATTCAAACACAAAATGCGCGCTGATTACAGCTGCAACATTATGAATTATCCCCAGAGACCTGAGTATGCGTTCCATATGTGCTTGATCCAATGACGACCATAAGTCGAACTATTATTATTATTATTATTATTATTATTATTATTATTATTATTATTATTATTAATTATTATTATTATTATTATTATTATTACTATTACTATTACTATTATTATTATTATTATTATTATTATTATTATTATTATTATTATTATTATTATTATTATTATTATTATTATTATTATTATTTAACACCGTCACACAATTTACGATAATGACGCAACCATTTATGAAATGTCATTGGCCCTGGAAAAGTTTAATTACTGCCTGTTCTTTGCATATATCGTTGGCTTTTGTTGGGTGACAGGGGAAATTAAAGGGTTTCAGTGAAAGGTCGGTATTTCGATCTGTCTCATTGGAAAATTTAATAACATGAGGTGCACTATCAGTCATGTGGTAAACAAATGAAAATTTTATTTCCACATTTGAATTGCTTAATTTGTATATTTAAGTAAATTATTAACTTCAAATTAAGAATTTGAATGAGAAAACTAAAATTCCCTCATCAATTTCCGGAAAGTTAAAAAATAAATTTCCTGTATTCACATAGAACCTTAAATTGGCTGGTAATCAATTTGAGGATTTATGTAGTAAAATGTTGTTTTTTTTTATTTTTTTTTTGTCAATTAATATGGGAATTATATTTTAATACTACAATTGATTGGATGTTAACTTGGAAAAGAAAAGTAAAATGATTAGCGGAAACAAACTCAAGCAAATTAATTTTAAATTATTACATAGAACTATTCCGACTTAAAAAAAAGATTATGTATATGGAAAATTCTAAACTCAAACATGCTTACAGTGCAACTGTGTTGACGATGATGCAAATTTATTTTATGAGTGTGCAGAAGACATGGTAATCTATGGCGTTTACATTAATGATCAATAATCAAAGAATTACAATATTGAGACAACCCTAAAAAACATTGTACTTTGTACTAGGAATAAGTATGTAGACCATTTGTTTTCATTAGGTTATTATTTTTGCATATATAAAGCAAATGTGTTAAAACAAATGAATATAAAGGAAATTTACCTCAGTCTACCAACTGTTTACTGTTGAAAAGATAAGAAAATACATTGAATAGGCCCATACGAAAGTGATATATGTAAAAAGGTGCTAGGCCTACATGTACAGTATAATGCTTTAGTAATCGATCAGTTAACTTTACTTTGGATTTATTTTGTTTTTAATTTCAATTTAAATTATATTTTAGATGTCTTTTTAACGTCTTGAACGATCTACATGGATGCTATTTGTTATACTTTTAGCTCCAATGAGCAGCTCTTAGAAAAAGCTCATTTGAATGATCTATTGATCGATTGATTGATTGATTGAGACGTGTTTTTTCATCCACCGTGAAGGAGCGATCCTTTGAGATATTTTAAACTATAACTGTTGTGTTTTTGCAATGTATATTGAAATTGTATCATATTTGTTTTCTACAAAGTATAATACTGTATATTTATATTACCTATGAGAAACTGATATAGGGCCTACAGTAGTTATTTATGCCAGAATGCCAGATAATGAATTGTGAATAGAAGTGGGACGACGCCACGAAAGATAAAAAAAACAACAAATCCATTCATTAACAAAGAATACAATAAATTGCAGTTATTAGTTACAAATTGTTAAAATTACCGATACAATATATTATTATATCAAAACAACTTTAGAATATTTCAGTTCAGTATTTTCAATCAAATGCTTATTAACAGCTTGTGAAAACCCACTAAGAGAAATCAGGAGAGCATTTCTAATATCAGATGATAGAGAGCGTTGAAGAGACGATTGAAATGATTGATGAGTGGCGAATAATTTAGAAATATATAGGCATCTGAGTAACGTTATTCGTTACTGTTGTACACTGAGGGAATCTGATGTACGGAACATCATATGGAATGACCGAGTTAAGTACCTCAAACGCAGAATTATGATCCTTATGTCATTAGAAGGCTACTGCAATACTTATTAGCATACATGACCGTTTTGTCAGGTTTTTTTTGACACGCCACAGTATTTCTCGGAGGTTAAATGATGTGAAGCTTTATGTTGGAGTCATCAGCATCACATCTATATTTGGACATAGTATAACATAACACAACAATAATATGATATAATATAATACAATACAATATAATATAACACTAATATAATATAATACAATATCAATATAATATAATATGATATGATATAATATAAAAATATAATATAATATATGATATAATATGATCTGATATGATATGATATGATATGATATAAAAACGATATGATATAATATAATATGCGAGTGTGAAAAAAAAAACTCAAAAGGGATTAGAACCCGTGAACGTCTGCAGACTATGCAGACGCCTTAAGCCACTTGGTGGAGCTTCGTTGGGAATTAAAATCCGATAAAAGCAACTAACTGTATACATTACAATCTGTTGTGTAGGCCTATATGCGTACCGGTAATTGAGTAGTTCAACTCAATGAATGTTACCGAAACGCGGCGTCTGCCCTCTGTGGCACGTTCAGGTTCGTTTTTGAATGCTGCTTTTTTTTTTATTTAGGCCTGTGTAAAAGCAGAAGTCATGAAACTCCGCTAGCTGTACTCGTAGGGTAGGGGTGATGGCTGGTAATCAATTTAATGATTTTTGTAGCAAGTTTGTATAGCAAAACATATTTTTCTACGATCTGTTCTGGTGGAAGTAATTATAAACCTATTTATTTATTTGATTATTTTAAATAAGCTAGGCTATTCAACATTTTAATCCATTTTTTAAATGGTTTTACCGATTCTTTTGGCAGGCAGCATACTGTAAAACCTCTATTAGAAGCCCTGTGCTTTTTCTTTTTAGGACCCTTAAAAGAGGCTTCTTTTCGAGATGGGCTTTCTTTTAGAAAGATAGGACTTCTTTTAAATATTTTTTAATGGTTTTACCGATTCTATTGGCAGGTAGCATACTTTAAAACCTCGATTTGAAGATCTGGGCTTTTTTTTTTTTCTTTGGACACTTATACGAATTATATAATATTAATCAAGCGTGTGATATGATTAATTACCATATAAAATAATTAATTAATTTGTAACTTATACAAATTATATTAACAATTATCAATCTTCTAATGAATTTATATAGACGGAGTTCATTAGTTTCAACCAATGCAAACCTGCTAAAAAGATACACGTTCACTTGCTTGATATTTTCTTGATGGTACGACAACGAAAATTCACAATTAAGGCCATACCAGTGATCATTAAGCAAAGATTTAATTTCATGCTGGCAGTACCATTACAACTTTGGATGGCAAACTATTCCAGAAATCAACCACTCTAGAGTTTTGGAAATGAAACTTTCGGACACCTGGCCTGGGATACGAGTATTAATCTCAGCTTAGCAAATGTCTTGTCAAAAAAGTTAAGATGTCCTAGGAAATATCTTAAGCTGATTTATCAAACATCTTAGCAAAATCTTAGCTTAAAAATCGTCTTACACGGCCCATGCGTACAAAGGACTTTTTAATTTTAAGCATGTGCTATATTGATAAATCTGACTTAAGGAAAAAACGGACTTAAGACGAATTTAAGCTGATTTATAGTTTTATAAATCCGGCCCCTGCGTCTCTCTAAAATTTTTAGAAAATGTAAAAAAGTTATTCATAATTTATTTATAATTCTAAAAACCTGAATCATATCTGCTCTAAGACGTCGATACTCTAAAATAAAATAGGTAAACATAAAACTTCAACCTGTCAGTGTATGGCAATTGTTTTAATTCAGGCAATGTCTTTGGTATTCTCTGCGAGGATTCAATTCTATTAACCCAATATTATGAGGTGCCGACTTCAAAATGGAATACAGAAACGAAATCTTGTTGACCAAACCCAGTAGGTCTACCATTTATAAATTACAATCGTGTGAGAATTTAATTTTAAACATCAATAAATGATACGCTTTCACAATCATCGAGATGAGCTTCTTTTCCGAAATTACTTTTGCAATTTAAAAGGGGATTTTTTTTTTCTCTTTTAATTGTCTTGTGGGGAAATCCGCATTTATTCAACGTTATTTTCAACATTACGTTTCTATACAATAAAATGATAGATAGGCCTATCATATAAATAATGAAAATTATAAAAACTAAGTTGTATAAAAGGGGTAAGCTTCTTTTCTCCCAATTTTTTTTTTTTTTTTTTTTTTTTTTTTTTGATGCCTATTTTTTTCGAGGTTTTCGCAATCGGTATCTTAACTTTCTGTACTATACAATGTGATTATATTTAAGTACCAGGTAGTTTGACGAGGCGATAAACAGGAGGGGCAATATCAGTAACATAAAAGAAAACAGTTAATATCCTAAATATATTGTGCTATAATGTTAATCATTATTCAGATGTGTAGCGTTAATCGGACCTCGGTACATATTTTCCAGGTCAGTCGTTTTATCAGAATAAACAAAAAACAGTGACACCGCCCCCATTCAATACAAACATCAACATTGTGGATTCAGCAGCCAGATAGGCCTAGTTAGCCTAGACAGTAATCTTTCTGCTCATTTTTTACTTTAATTTCAAAAGCCAGGCGTATCTAAAATGGCAGACGATGTAGAGATGGTAGATGGAAATACAGTGCTTTCGGAAGCTCTTAAAGCGCAGGTAAAATTGATAACTAGACAGAGAATTCGTCCTAGACTAGGCCTAGGGCCTGCCACCAAGCCTGGCCTAGGCTAGCTAGCGTAGGCGCTCTATATGCCCAGGCCAGGGAGGTGCTATCTAGGAGGCCTGGCCTCTTCTGCAGCTAGAGAGGGGCTTTATGCCTAAGAGGTAGCAGTAGTCCAGCGTGAGTAGGGAGGCAAAGGCCCAGGCATGATGCCTATTAACTATGAATATCTTTTAGTCCATATTACTTTAGTAGGTAAGCCTTGGCCCGCTAGAGATAGTAGTACAGTATATTCTGCTAAATTTTGCTAAACTTTGTTAATTACTCTGCATTACTTTTAGGGCATCAAATATGTGTTTGGAATTGTGGGATATCCAGTGGCTGAGCTAGGTACTGTGATGCAAGCTACAGGCATAAAGTATTTTGGGATGAGGAATGAACAAGCGGTAAGTTGACTCAAAGAAGGATGTATGTTTACTCAGTGGTGGTGGGGAGGGGGATGCATATGAAGTGGGGAAGGGTGAATGTGAAGTGGGGTGTTCGATGGTTTTGTGGGGCACCAGCTCGCAAAATAGGCTGATTTGTGGTTATTTTTAACTACTAGAGCTTGCTATTTTTGCATCATACATTTTCAATGGGGGTGGGAGCAAGTGGGGAGTGCAAGTATTTGGGTGTTCACCCTGTCCACCACCCTAGATACACCACTGATGGTTTAGCACATAAAAAATATCATTTATTGTGAACTGATCGAAAGATCTAAGCCTGGATACTTAATTTATTCCAAGGGTTTTTTCTATTTTTAATATAGGCGTGCTATGCAGCTTCTGTTATTGGCTACCTCACAGGGCGGTAAGAGAAAAAAAAAACTTACAAATTTTCATTCATTCATTCATTCATTCATTCATAAGAGTATTTTATTTAAAAATAATTGCTCTTGCAGTAAAAAACTGAATTGTAACAATTTCATAGTAAAACGGGCATTAAAAGCATGAGAATAAAATCAACAGACAAAACAAACATCAAATCTTGAAAAGTTAGAAACTGATACATTAACGGGCAGTAAATTAAAAAATTTATTTTAATATTGTGAAAGCATGTGAAGTTATTAAAGTTGTAAATTCAGGGGTCTGGAAGAATTGACATCCAGTTGATTTGGCTAAATGAGATTGTAACACAAACTTATTATAATTTATCTGCACACGGTGATACCCATCGTCACTGACTACCTTCCCACAATTAATAATAAAAATAGAAAAAACATGCAAATGTTATCAGATTATTGCCTACTTGTAGGAGGCAGTCCCGATTTCCTGGCCGGACACTCACTGCTTCGTATGACGAATCCACATTTGCTTCCTGCGAGCGATAGACGACGCAACGCTGTCTGCTGATTGTCAGTGGCAATCTGAACGGATCCTTATTAAAAGACGATCACGTGCGTTCTCCGTCGCGTTGCCGTCGCACGCAGTCAGTAACAGGCTTAAGGGGGACTTTGGACCCCTGTAAATTATACCTTAGGGTTCGCTTATAATTTTGACATTTTTTGACAATAATATGAAACAAAGCCCTGTGAAATTGATGCACGCCTTTGTCATTCAGTATATTTCAAACTTTGTATATCGTCTTCATAGTGTATAAATTATAATGTTGAAAAGTGGCTTTCTGACACATCATACAATTATTTTTGCTTTCTCCTTTTTGTAAAATAATTTTGCAGAAAAAAGACAACCCTAGATTTTCGAGATTTTGGGTTGTAGGGCTTGGGCAACTATTTATTTATTTTATTTTATTTAGTTAGAAAGAACTATATAAATGAAATAAATTATTATAATAATGAATTTTCTGTGTGTTCATAGACCAGCGGTTTGTTTGGTTGTTTCTGGACCAGGAATGCTACATACCATCGGAGGTCTTGCAAATGCAACTCTAAATTGTTGGCAAGTTACAAATTTTCTAAAAACAAAAAATTATTTAAAATATTCTAGTAGCAAAACTGACTAATTTTAATGAATATCAATGTTTGTTGATGCTATTGTTCGATACAATAAAGTCAACAATTTCACCAATTATTTTCAGGCCGGTTATTGTTATAGGGGGCGCTAGTGATGCTGATAAAGATGGCTTGGGTTCATTTCAAGAATGGCCGCAGGTGAGCTAACCAATGAAAGTTATATGCTGTAACCCATAAATGTACTCTAACTTAAGAGTTAATATATTTTATAATAAAATTACTGAAATCAGAAAATAACCTATTCTTTTTTTGGTAATTAATAACATGTGTACAATTTTCCCCATTTTGTTTAGGTTGAGAGTGCAAGACTTTATACTAAATATACAGCAAGGCCCAGCAGTATTGGTCAAATTCCTGCATTTGTAGAAAGGGTAGGTGTAACTAAATTGTACTTAAATGTTTTAACCAGGTAGAAGAACATATTAAAGTTATATATGTACTAGTACTATTACATATTTTGTGTTTCATATTTGTATTTTTTTTCCAATTATTAATTTTAAAATATAAATTAATAAAGTTAAATAATGAATCTCTTGATTTCTATCATGCTTATTTGTAATGATAATGGTAGTATATTTATGTCTAGATAAATTATGGTGGCTCACTCAATTGGAGTTCTCATGTATTCATACACCTAAAGTACAGTTGTTGGCAGTGTGAAGGCAGGCAGCCAGCAATTAACTTTGTATAAACATTGCTTATGTCTTAATTAAAATTATAGCAATTTGAAACCTATCAGTAATTTAAATATTATTAAGGGATTAATATGCTAGATACAGGTATTCAATATCAGTATTATTTTTTAATAAAGAAAATCTGTAGAAATCTAAAACAACCTATAATATGGATAGATAATGGGTATTATGGATATAAAATAATGTAGAGTCAATGCTAATGGCAAATTGTCAATGATAAAGATATGGTACAGGAATAATCTAATAATCTATAATAATAACATCATAATTGATTTGTATATTTGAGAGTTAAACATTGTTGTTTATACATCAATTAGGCAGTACGTATGAGTATAAGTGGCCGGCCAGGTGCATCCTACATAGACCTTCCAGGTGATATGCTAATTGGTTCTGCGAAATTATCAAGCGTACGGTAAGAAGAACATGCACAGGATTAAAGAACTCACAAATTTCAACTTCTTTGAGAATATCTAAAGAAAGTTGTTCAGTGGAACAACAGATATATCAGTTGAAAACAGATCTATAATGGGGATAAAAGAAATTGGGGTCCAAAATTAATAATAGAGATTTAATTTTTAATTTCCTGGGTTCTTTTATAGATTCACTATAAGCAAGGCAATTTACCAAAAGGACGCACAACTCCGCTTTCGAACACAGTCCTTTGATCTTTACTGTGGCATCGACAATCCGATACTAGTTTGCTAGTACAGCTGTCAATTATTATATGCGTGCCATACGTTTTATGGTGTTAGTTACTATTTTACTAATTTTGGGTACTTTGCAATGTCTGTTACATCTGATTTCTTTTGACCGCAAGCTTGTTAAATGCTTCTATATACTGCAAATTGATTTGTGAAAATTGACCAAGAAAATGAAAAGTTATAGCAATTGAAAATTTACGAATTTTATAAAATTTCATGTTCTTGCGTAACATTAAACTGTCATTTTGACAGTGTTGGACTGATGTGCACAAAACAAACATTTGAGTAGATAAAGAAAATTTATTAATTTTTTCTGCAAAGTGAGTCTCATGAACGACAATACACCACAACATCGGTAAAATTAATGTTGAAATGAAGAATATAATTTCAGTCTAATGTTAGTGCAAAATATCCTTAAGCCTTTGTAATCACCGCACGACGCGTGATTATCATGGCAACTAACACACGCATGGGTAATTAGTCACACGCTGACGATTAAATGGTCTGGTTGCTATGGATTTTGTGACGTTCAGCGTGTAAGGACGCACGGCACCTAGAATGTCGATGCCAGAGTTATAACCTTTGATGTCCCGAGATATGCGTCCTTTTGTTGAATTGCCTTGCTATAAGAAAGACCAGTTCATTATTTATAGCTACACTTGAAATGTCTGCAAATCTTATTCTTCTTGTTTGTTGTGTATTTCCAGAAATATAGGCCGCTGTCCTGATCCTGATCCTATCTATGCACATCTTCCAAAGGTCAGAGAGGTCATTGATCTTTTAACCTCTGCTAAAAGGCCACTTGTCATAGTTGGGAAAGGTGAGAGAAAAGAGCAGAAATTGTTATAATGCTAAAAAACATTAATTGGAACACCTAAAATTTTACACAGAAATTATTAGTAGAAATTTTATGGATGATTTTCCGGCCAAGGTGAAAATTTAATGAAATTTGTTGAATAATTATTAAGCTTGGTGCTAATGGAATAAAATAAATACTCTGTGTCAGACACTTCCATATATTTCATGTATTTCAAAAGATAAATAGCATGTTTAACGATAAATTAATGACATAATATACATGAATATTTATATTTTACATGATCCCAGGTGCTGCATATGCAAATGCATCGGACGAGGTATGCAAATTCATAGATAAATATGCATTACCATTCCTACCAAGTCCAATGGGTAAAGGAGTTGTTCCTGATGATCATAAACTGTGTGTTAGTGCTGCAAGGTCCAAGTAAGTTTTCTTTTACTGTAATGTCTATTTCATGAATACTTACCCGAGTATTAATGGGTAAGTGGCATGTAAGCTTATTAAGTTATGTGCCCCGAGTATAAGTAAACTGTATAAGTGTAATTTTGCCCTACCTGACGTGTAAATGTACCGAATACACAGTACATTTGAAAACAATTGCAAAAAAAATCGCAAGTTGTTCTCGGGTGAGTCTCGAACCCCCGATCTCCAGATCACTAGCCTGGCATCGTACCTCTAGACCACCGAGCTTGCGCCTGATGGCCAGGGTTGAATTCGAGTCCAAGGGTTGAATTTTGAGGCCAGGGTTGAATTTCTCTTGACGCAAATCCAGTTATTGTCTATTATTCCATCACGACAATAACAATTACTATAAGTAAACTATTGATCCATCTCTACCACTCAACAGAGAAAAATCTGAAAGTCTCAAATTGTTTTCCATTCTCTTTCCTCAGAGCTCTTTTAAATGCTGATTTGATTGTTTTACTTGGTGCTCGACTAAACTGGATTATGCATTTTGGCCAACCACCTCGCTTCAATACCTCAGCAAAATTTATTCAGGTAATAAACAAACAAAAGTATCAATATTTTCTTCAGGTCCAGATAAGCACTCAACGAATGTGCAGTTATGATTCTTATGTTCAAAAACCAACAACATCTGGGCTTTACATCAATCTGTATTTAGTATGATTTTTATTGTATTTAGATATTGATTAAATATAGTATTTTATTTAGTTACAGTCTTTCTATTAAAAAAAAAACACTGTGTTTAGTATGAAGTTTATGCCTCCATACATATTTGTTTATAAGGTATCGACCTCTGTTGTATTTTGGAAATAGATTGATATCTGTCCCGAAGAGTTGTACAACAGTGTAGGTAGTGACCGAATACTGGGAGTGCAAGGGCATCTAAAGGTTGTCATGGAACAGGTAAATTCTATATTGGGGAATTGTATTTATTCTTTTCCAAATAAGAAGATAAAATAATGTTAATTATGCAACTAGTTTTAATAATAATAATGATAATAATATGGTTTATAAGCGCACATATCCAGTACAGTGGTGCTCAAGGCGCTACGGAAGGACTTTTCTGTGAACCTTAAAACTAAAAGAAACACTGCACACAACACCGCACTGTGTTTATAATCCTTATTTTTCTTGTTAATTTTCTTAATACTGTATCCATGAATACTGAAAATACGTACCATACATGTGACACCGACAAAGGTTGACTCTACTGATATTATTTACTTTGTAGATTGAGTCGCAGATGCTAACAATGCACCGATCATGGCGTTACCCTAGCAACACGGAATGGTGGATGATGCTGAGTGAAAAAGTTGAGAGCAATAAGGCATTAAATCTAAAACTTGCGAAAGACCAATCTGTGCCAATGAACTACTACACTGTACTACACCGGGTGAGTAAATAAAAACCAGTTTTTATGCTGTTTTAAATATTTCACTTGAATTCTGTATGGATTTACATGCAAAAAGCAGGATTTCCAATATTTATTGAAATGCTGTACAACTCAGCTTTCTAAGGGTGTCTCCTTCCAGGGACTGATCCAGAATTTTTTAAATGGGGGGTGGGGGGAGGCATCAATTTCATATAGGTCTAGATGTAATATAATTATACAGATAAATTTAGGCATGTAGTGGCAAAATGGTTAAAGTTGTCGCACAGTCCAGTATTGAGTAAATGAGCTATAAAATATGGGAGCTCAAAAAATTGCCTAAAAATCCATTTTTATGTAGGTTAAGACATTATGATGAAATAAAAGTGGGACGATCCCACAAAAGAGAAAAAAAAAAAAATCCATTTTTTTTTTTTTCACTATAGATCAACAGTTTACTGTCTTACTAATCATGTCCCAAAGTAGTAGTTCTGGAAGTAGTCAACAAATGTTTTATTTAATGTTAGTTTTGATAGTTCATTCTATTAAACAATGTATGCACAAATAACTTTGAAAGGCAATTACTCAAAATCATGTTTATCTTGACTCTACTTTCACTTTCCACTAACTTAGGTTTGAAATGCCCAATTTGATTGAATGACCCCTCATTTTAAAAATCACATATTCACGTATCTGAAAATACAAATAACTTGAATTTCAATTTTTGCTACAACTTAGCCATTTTGCCACAACATGCCTCAATTATGTATACGATAGAGTACCACAGTCCTGTCGTCACGACGCCAGGTGGCGCTCTCTGTTGTCAATAGACGTTAGTTACCTTTCATTATGCCTGAATGACTTCATAGGCTTTCTGGAATAGGCATTTTAAAATTATGATTGTGTTCATTGTATACATAATTTGATTCATTTGTTTTTAACTGGCATGCCAAAAAAGCTTGATGGAAGATGCTTCAACTATTGAGCTTATGGGAATGATGAAGTCTACCAGTGCCTAGTAGCTCAAACACAGTAGAAAGCTTCGGAATGGCTTATCTTAAAATAAACATCTTTGTATATGATTACTGTATATATATATATAAATTATTTATATAATTATTGTATTTATTTATATTGTTAATTCAGATACAATCTGCACTACCAAAAGATGCTATCATTGTAAGTGAGGGTTCCAACACCATGGACATTGGTAGGACCGTCTTGGAGAACTACCTTCCTAAACACAGGTAAAGTGATCCCTAGGTTTACTTCTTTTTATAATTACCACCTGGTACAATCTACATTCTAATAGTTGCTTTGCTGCTTAGAAATAGAGAAAGTACAAAGCAGAATATGTCTGCCAGAAACTATTTTAGCCAGCTTGAATGGACTGCAAGTTGGAATGATTTTATGGCCAATGGTATAGGAGTTAAATTTACCTCTTGCAATCACACTATTTGTTCAAAAGAAAATATAAAGAACTGATTACTCTCTGTTCAACACAGAAGGTCTCACCCTTTAGGCATGTTTCTACAAGGTTTGTTGGCATTATGAAATTAATATGGAAAGATGAGATTAGACATTAAAATTTTTTCTGAAGCATAAAAATTTGTTTATTACCCACTGTACTGTAGGTTAGATGCCGGAACCTTTGGTACGATGGGGGTTGGACTGGGATTCGCTATTGCTGCTGCAGTATTGGCTCGTGACCTCTGGCCTGAGAAGAGAGTGGTGTGCATTGAAGGGGACAGTGCTTTTGGTTTTTCAGGGATGGAGCTTGAAACAGTTTGCAGGTTCTTAAATTGAAATTCATTTATTTTATATTAATGCATCATCATCATCTAAAGCTTGGTCGTCATGTTACCAACATAGTAGGAGAATAACCCATAACTTGCAGCATCACTCTGCTGAAGTGCGTATGGGTGTGGTCGGTGACTACCAAGCCGCCGTAAAGAGGGGCATATTATATTATAGCTTATTGTTCTCATCATTCACAACGATAGAGTCTGAAATGAACCACAGCAGAGGGCAACCTGGGCCCCATTCTTCTGAAAGATGTTTACATTTGACCTCAATTTTAAGTCCTTATCCAAGAATACTTAGTTCTACCAACCGAACCCAGGGTGAGGAGTGACTCAAACCAGTGCCAGTGCTAAGGCTGTAGTTAGCTTTCCTCATCACCCAGAATGTAATAAAATACTTTATATATGATTGGTGAGAATGTATCTCATATATTGAATGATTGAAATATATGAGAAAGTATCTCATATATTTCAATCATTCAATATTTCATCAGCCACATGATTATATGAAACAAATTAATTCTTTTGGTTTCTTTTAGATATCATTTACCAATTGTGTTTATTGTTGTTAATAACAATGGCATTACTATGGGTGTTAATGATGATCTTTACCAAACCATTCCAGTTGAGGAACGGCCTACTAAGTAAGTTGTATTAAAGATGTATTGTCCCATGCTAAATACCAAAAAAAAAATCAAATATATTTTTTGAAATTAACTTGCCCGTTTTGAAGTAACATAAAAGTTATCAACTTGAACATAGAAATTAGTGTATTTAAAAAATGTCTACCCATCAGTTTACAACAAAAAATGATAGAAACACTTCCAGTCACTGGAAGTGTTTTATTATTTTTATTATAATTTTTTAGTTTAAAAATCAAGGATAATAATTTGTATGCTATTGCAATATGAGCAAGTTTATTTCAATATTATTTTTTTAATGATTTTTTTTTACATTAGCAAGGGACAATACATCTTTAACATCTACATAATCTTAATTCTCAAGCAGCTTAGGGAGGGGATTTTTGGTTGTGACAAAAACATCTTGTAACAGGAATTAAACCCAGAACCTTGGGATTGATAGGCAAGCCAGCATCTTCAACACCAAGCTACACCTCAAGATTCAAAATAACTTTAATGTAAATTTAAGGAAAATTTGTAATGTACAGAATAATTTAATGTAATAATAATAAAAATGTTGAAAATATTTAAAATACTCGAGCTAAATAATTCAGAAACAATCAAAAAGGGCATAAATAAGAGAGACATTCAAATGAGCAATTATACGGAGTACAATACTAAATACAACTAAATAAAGCCTACATGACTTTTCTTTTTTGGGGTGGGGGGGGGCGGTAAGTCGAGGAAGGAGACTTCACCACTTAGCAAATACCCCACGATTTAAAATGAAGTCACAGGACCGCTTTGTTCTGACTTTAGGAAACTTGAACTCTATAGGAGCTCTATACTTCATACTGCAAATAGCAGTAGAAATTTATTAAATTAATATTTCATTACAGGTTGCTCCCATTTGTGTTGACACCTAATGCAAGGTATGATCAAATGATGGAGGCATTTGGTGGCAAAGGATTCTTTGTTCGAACACCAGCAGCTCTGGAGGATGTTCTGGCACGTTGTTTCCATGGGGATATGAAGAATGAGCCAGTGTTAATCAATGCAATGATCGATCCTTTTGCAGATAAAAAGCCTCAAGTAAGACAGGTTAATCATTATCGTTATAGTAATATCCCTTATTATTACCATAAGCACCAACATAATTAGGAAGTTGTTAATTGCACGACTTGACCCCAAAAGAGATTCAGTTCATACATCACAATTCTGCATTCTCTGTAAGGATAAGAGGTCGAAACCCGAAGCTCAGGCTTACAGGCCGGATTGCCCATCTCTCTTTCTTATGGCATTAGGGCCAGACCATGCAAGGCTCGACACTCATCCCACACTTTAGTCTGTTTTACATTCCCAGCATACGCCGGTACCCATTACTCCTGATTAGAGAGAAACAAACATCAATAAAGTGTCTGGCTTAGAAACTTATCCTCTGTACAACCGAGATTCAACTTAAACCACGTTCTGAAAATTGAGATAACGATTGGATTTGATTTTGACTGGGTGCTGTCATGAGAACTTAGGCAATGCATGGAAGAGTAGATGGGGGAGTTGAATGTTGATTCATGGGATGAATTTTTTTTTTTCCAGGACTTTCAATGGCTTGACAGATCAAAACTTTGATGATTCAGGATGCACATATATAAGAGAAAAAGAGAACAACAATCAGTGGGAATCAAATTATCCATAATCGCTAAAAATAATAATTTTAAATCAAACTGTGATTGAAGAAGAGCACTGAAGCAAACTGCACAGATGATCAAAGAATGGTTTCACATATTAGGATGTTTCCGATGAAAGAGTAAACTGACCGAATCTCTCCAGAACCACCATGTCTAGACAGAAAAGCGAATTTATGAATGAATACGAATGCATCGATAAACATGAATTATGAGATTATTTTCGAGGAATGAGTGCAATAATGTTCTATAACATTTCTGAATGATTTCAAAGACAGGAATCACATTTAAAAAATAATTTTCAACTCAATGACAGAATATAATATTCATTATGGTACAGCTTTCCATGTAATATCTTAATTTAAAGACATTTTCTGTGAATACATTTATATTATATATGATGAAAATAATGGAATATAAATAAATTTGTATTGATATCAGAATAAAGATTCTTATATTTTATTTTTTATACTTAACATTTAAGTAACAGTACTTAAAATCTAATGAAATAAATAATTTAAGTATATCTGAAAAATTGTCCAAAAGAAACCAGTAGTCCAGTCGGTTGAGGCCTGAGGTTGAATCCTGGTTGGAGCTATTTTCAACTTATATTACATTCCCAAGCATCACCACAATACCTTCCAAAATTTTTCTTTTACAGCATATTTTTTATACATTTGTTATTTTTTAATTGTAAGTAAATGATTTACTTAAATGTACAAGTTAATCAATTCAAATTTGAATTCAATTTTTAAACTTTCATTAGCGCATGACAGATGCAGTATATCTTAAATACAATGTAGTATACTTCACACTCACATGAAACCGGGGATAAAAACCACAATTTGTCAAGATGAAAAACTTTTTATGTATTTTCTACATTTTACTAAACTCTAAAATCGATAAATAAGCCTTTGAAACACCTAAATTGTCATATTATTGAACACTTCAGAGCAATGCCCGACCACACCCACTTTTCTCTCATCTCACTGACATCTGACCCCGATCAAGAAAATCCTGGCGTCCCCTCTGCTCCATATGAAGTAATCCAAACCATTGTGATTCAATATTCAACATTTATTTAGATCATTACAATAGAGAACCCATATTTGGAAATGTATACTGCTGTATATGTACACCAAGAGTTACAAAAAAGACCATTTAATGACAATAATATATTCAATAATATTGTAGCCAATATTTTTTTCAACAAAAAAACAAAGCACCAGTGGCCCAGCTGGTTACACATCAAACACAATAGCTGGAAAAGTACAAACATTGACCTCTAAATGTATATGAACTGTGGTCCATACACAAATGAAATTAAAATAGAAAGGCAGTAGGATAAAATATGAATGAATTATATATGGTAAAAGTGCTGTAGTAAAGTATGAATGTACCATACTGTAGTACACTGTGATTATAGTACAGTATAACTAAAACACGAAATTAAATGGACAAATGTATCCAGAATGAATATGAATACAGTAGACAATATACAACTATAAATTTAATATTGGAAATGTATATTCATAACATTAAAATTTCTTTAAAATTCTAATATGCATTAAAACCATATACAATAATAACTGGTTTGTTTTAGACAGATAGTAAAAATGATAACTGCTTTGGACAATAGCTGTTTTTTAAACTAAATTCTACAAACAATAGTGTTGTTTTCTAGTAAATGTGTTATGAAATTACAAAAGTGCAGGCTAACTCAAATCAAAGTGCATATGCCGATTATAACAGCTTGGTCAATAGGGATATCGTTATTACTATATCTCATAATTATTATTTAGGTATTACCTAATTAACTAATGAGACATTCCATTGGTCAATTCCACCCGGTAAGAGTGGTATATATACATATATATTGCTTAATTTGCAATAAAAAAATTTATTCTGGAGATCGTGTGTTCGAGTCCCACCCGAGAACAACTTGCGATTTTTTTCGCAATTGTTTTCAAACGTACTGAGCATTCAGTGCATTTCACGTTAGGTAGGGAAAAAATTACACCTATAAAACATTTATTAATATGAAAACAAATATTTGAGGCATGCCATCCCAAAACCACTGTATGTTACACTGAGTAATTAGCATTTGAATGAGGCATTGTATTGTATACTTTGGCACAGAGAAGCCATAATACTTTTACTCATACCTTTGGCAATAGTAAATTACCCATTATTTTAAAGCTTTTTAGTGTGGAAATTAAGAATATTATTAAAATGTAAATTCTCATTTTTTGTTCACAGATACTGTTTTTGTGATGGCAAGCATCATTTAAATATTATTATTCATAATTACAGTATTTGTACCAATTTAAAACACTTCACTTTAATTATATATTTAAATTTTATAAACTATGATTGCATCTCCCCTGTCACCTAAAAAGCAACTGTTTTATTGCCAATTAACAGGGAAGTTAAGTGGCATCCATCTATTTGCAATCTGGAATCACCTAAACAAATACAATACTTCCACTAATATTAATACATTTAAAAAACTTGCTAGCACGATAAAATGTATAACTTGACCAAAGGACATGAGGTCTAGTTGTCGATATATTATATTATTATATATAAAAATACCAATAATTAACAAAATAATTGTGTCTTGGAATTTGATATTTTTTTAGAGTGAAAAGTAACTACATGATTCTCAATGGCAGAACCACATTACAGTACCAACCACCGGCTACATGATTCTCAATGGCAGCACCACATTACAGTACCAACCACCCCCACCCCACCTCATCCCATCCGACAGCCTATGCCCATATCACTATTTTGTCAGACAAAACAAAAAATAAATTAAACAAAAAGATATCTTTAGGCACAATACATTCAAATCCTCAAAACAGCCCACATATGGCCCAAAACGACCCAATTTTTCTAGGAGTCCTTCTGGCACCACTAGAAATTGTCAGACCCGAGTCAGATTATTTGCTTCCTTCACCTCCAAATATAAGTGGCGGATCTAGGTGAACAGTTGACCTATGTCAGCTCCAACATAGCGTAAAATTATGGCACTCTCTAACTTCAATTGGAGTGCAATTTTCCTTTTCCCGCATTCTTTTTTAATTTCTAAACTCGGCCAGCTGAGCCCCCTGTCCAGGGCCACCAGTGCTTGTACAGTACTTGTACTAAATATTAATGCGAGCTACCTGCTTCCAAGAGTTCTGTCAACTCGCTTGGATCTAGTTCCCAACTATCTAGAGAGGCACTGGCTTGAACACCTCCGTTAAGGTCTTCACCTCCTTTATGTTTAAGTAAATTCAGATTTTCCGCTGCTTCAAGTTCCTCACCTGCCTTCAGTCCCTCACCTGTATCTTCATAACCAAGAGTTGCTACTGATTCTGGTTCTGGTTCCCAAGTTTTTACATTGGCATTGGATTTAATACCTGCATGAAGTTTCCCACCTGCTGTGTTGACTTCTTGATCTGGAAATTTAGGTTCATTTACATTTAGACTTGCTTGTTCTAATTTCAAGGTTTCTGCAATGGTAGTGCCTTGTAATATTGCACTGAGTTCTTCACCCACTGTGTTGAGTTCCTGATATGAAAAATGAGTTTCTCTTATATTCTGATTTTCAGCTGCTTCAAGTTCTGGCCCTGCTTTCAGTCCCTCACCTGTGTCTTCATAACCAAGAGTTGCTAATGTTTCTGGTTCCGGTTCCGGTTCCCAAGTTTTTACAGTGGCACCTGAATGAAGTTCTTTACCTCCTGTGTTGATGTCTTTATTTGAAATTTTTTGTTCACCAACATTACTATTTTCAGCTGCTTCAAGTTCTGCACCTGCCTTCAGTCCCTCACTTGTGCCTTCATAAAAGTCAACACTGGCTACTGGTTCTGGTTCATAAGTTTCTACAGTGGCAGTGACTTGAACACCTGCATGAAGTTCTTCACCTCTTGTGTGGACTGCTCCAACTTCACCTACATTTTCTGCTGCATTAAATTTATCGCCTGCTTCGCCTGTGCCTTCATAAAAGTCAACACTGGCTACTGGCTCGTCAACACTGGCTACTGGCTCTGGTGTCAGTTTTTCTGCAATGGCACTGGCTTGTACACTTGGAAGTTCTCCAGATGCTGTGGTGACCTCCGGATTTAAATTCTCAGCTGCGTTTTCTGCTTTCAGCCCTTCAGCTCCGACATCATAAAAGTCAACACTGGCTACTGGTTCTAGTCTTTGTTCCATGTCTTCTGTATTAGATCTGATTTCTGTTTTTTCAATCAAACCAGCACTGTTTTTACATATTGTGCCAGTTATTGTCTGCTTCTTATTTGGCTCTGCGCTGTTGACATTCTTCTTATCATTATCTTTAATATCTGCGCCTGATAAACTGTTTAAATTTTTTCCCTGGAAATCCAAATTGCCATCAACATCTTTTGATTTCTTCTGGATATGGCTTTTATCAATGACTGGTAGCTCAGAGGTCTCTTTAGAAATATTCATTCCAATTGTTGGCCTTCCTTTGCTTGCTTCTAAAAAAAATGAAATGATTTTCTATACAAGATTACAGTAGCAAAAATTTAATAAAGTGGAAAAGTTTGTTAAAAAAAACTGGGAAAAGAAATTAACATAAGTAAATAAATTTTGAGTCATCAGCAATTTCTTCTCCTTATTTTGGGGATTACGCACATGAAATACAAATTAGGAGCCATAATATTCATTCTTCAGAACATGACTGACTGGTTCAGTGGGTTATAGCAAGAATATAAAAAATTAAAGTACAGGTCTCCATCCAATTAAAGACTATTTTTGGGAATGGGGTTTCCATGGCCTTTAGCAGCTATGGTTTCTAATTAGAATAATATGGGGCAACAGAAAATGGTCTTTACCTTTAATAGGAGGGGTATTTAATTAGAGGGAGACCATCAGAAATAATCCTTGGTTTTTCACTTACATGTCCACAATGTTTTGGGAAAAGTAATGTCAGTGGTTTGAGAACAGACATCTGGAAAAGGTAGGTGAAGGTGTTCCTGGGAGGGGGGAAGAGGAGAGCCCCACCCTTTGCCACCTCCTGGTGCTGCACTGTATTCTAATATTTGTTAACATTATGGAAACTTTGTTGTTGGTTTATCTTTTTCCAATGTCACCTCACCCTTCACTTCTCTAGCTAGAGGTCTGCTTCTTCATTCAAAGAAGCCAGCTAGTAACATAAAAACAACTTACATATACATCTTATCAAATTGTAGGCCAGCCTACCTTCAGTAATGAATGAAACAGGAGATTCTGAAGAATTATTTCCAACAACATCTTCGTAAGTTGGTAGACCTTGCATTGACTTCTCATCTACAGCTTGTATACTTTGCTTTATAGGTTCTTGAAAACAAAAGAAAACACTTTAATTACAAAAACATAAAACCAGAGCCTTGCAGGCGTCAACGTTCCTATGCATGATACATGACTTAAAAAGTATGGCCCTATATATACTGTCTCTTATACACATCTAGATGTGTATAAGAGACAGCATATATATTGGTGGTTGAAAAATACAGGGGGAGTCTTTATGGCCCAAAATAGTGATTTTAGTAATGCAATTCGACAGGCAAATTACAGTAATATTTTTAGCAAATTTCTTTGAAAAGATTTCTTAGGCATAGGGCCTAGGCCTAGATAGGTATACAGTAATTTCATTTTACAGTAGTTTAGAACGATATCAGGAGTGGGGGTGGTGGTAGTGGCCTACTAGGACTACAATTTATTTGAAGCTATCTTGGGTCCGATCGTCCACACCAGTTGGGCCCAATTGTCTGTCACCTGAAGTTTTCATTACGATGATCAAGAACGTATACTATCTAGGCCTTAGGCTAGGCTTAGATTGCTGCCGTCACTCTGCTACGTATACTACTACCGTATACATTTTACACACATTATTAAAATGTATTAGACGATAACACGATATCACTGACTGAATGATCTACCACCCTCGCATTACAGTAACTACTGTACTGTACTAAACTAGGCCTAGCATAGGCCTAATGTTTTTGTCGAAAGCATAGAGCTATTAAACAACTAGAGTGCTGACAAGATGGCGAAGCATTGCAGAGTTATGTATGTGTACCATCCAAAATGGCCGTCGTAGTAAAGCGCCACCCTCAGGCTTACTATACATATTATTACCATAAATAAGCCCTCTGATTGACTATTATTTCATTAATGAAAATGAGTAATGGCAATAACAAATTATTAAACTAGCGTACTAGCCAAAACGAGGCCAAGTGGAGCATCTTATTCAAAAATAATTAAGTACCAAGGAATGAAAATTAAAATCGTGTACATTACACTCATACACCGCAACGCTCGAGTTTCAAACATACGGGTAACTAGCTATACTGAACTTTCTGTGTAAATTGAGGGCGCAACTGCACAAATGGTGCTTAGGCGAAATTTTATTGGCTAAATCTATGGCGCAGCCATCTTAAATGGTACACACACAGCTCTGCGTATTTTCAAACATCGAATACATTGCAGTTAGCGCTCTAGTATTCTTATTATATCTCTATGGTGGAAAGTTAGATAGTCGTTATGTACCCGACAGTCGGCTGCCTTTATATCTTCACTTGTCTTCAATTTGCATTCAAAGGGTACATTGCTGCACAGCTAACTGTCGGGATATAGTACCTTCATATGACTACTCATACAACAGAAAAAAAACGTTGCATGGAGTTCTAAATGAAAAAACGATGTATTTCAGCAAGTATTAAAACCTTTTTGTTTTATTTTAGGTCTTCTTCAAAATATGCCACAGCAGTTGATTTTTTTTGCCGTAAAACCAAAATAGTTTCATCCATGCCGACTTGCCGATCGGTAGCGTGAGCCCTGACTGAACTCTGCAGAAACTTCCCATCGAACTTCGCATCGCGAGGTAAAACAAAATGTCGGAAAACTTTCCTTTGACGCATGTGCATTTGCATAAATGTCTACACACACACACACACACATACTACACACAATAAAAAATAAAGGAAATGTGAAGAGTGATTACAATAGTTTCTATTGCATTACATGCATAGGAACTAATAAGGCAGGATGGAATAAAACCTATAATGTTTGTATTTCAAATTCTTAAATCTACCACTAACACCTCAGACATGAACATTAGAAAGCATAGAAGGCAGAGACAATTGCTAAAAGCCAGGCTCCTGAGGAAAAAATGTTTGATATGTTGTACAATTTATTTTACTAAGACACAAAAAGGCAGTGCTTGATAAAAAAACTTGGTTAATCAGATAGAGATTTTAGAATATTTAAAAACAGGTGTAAAAGGGGCGTTATACCCCTTTTGTCTAATATGGCAACAGTTTTTTTCCCTCTGGAGCTTGGCTTTTAAAGGACACTTTGAGATATCAGTTAAATTGAATAGCTTTGAGTGTTTTAACACAGCTTGGTTTTCTACGACATTCAATTTACCTTTTTTAATGTCTCTTATGTGGGATTGTAGCGTTTCCAAAGTCCATACTTTCTCATCTGCTTTATCTATCAATATTTCCACAAATCTGTCCTCTTGGTTTTCACTCTTTCCTGACAAGTAGAAGTTTATATTATGTTTATTATATATGTGCAAAAAAAAAAACAAAAACAAAAAAAAAAACAGTAATGAAAATCCATTGAGATGTATTTTAACCCTTTCCAGTCGTATGGCATCTTGACGACGCCCTCTTTGACCATACCTGACTGTTTACAAGGTATGTTATCTATTGATTTTCTCCCTCACTGCATGACATTTTGACTGAATACTTAGAAAGCCAAAAGATAAATAAAAGGAATTAAAATGAAATGACTGGAAAGAAAGGAAAAAGGTAAGGAAAGTGGAAAAGAAAAAAAAAGGAAAAGAAAGAGGCAAAGAAAAGCAAAGGACAAGTTAAGGAAAAGTAAAATAATATAGTACATATAACAAAGGAAAGAATAGAAAGGAACATAAGAAAGGGAAAGGAAAGGCAAATAAACATATGAATTGTCCTAAGAAAGGAAAAGAAAGGGAATAATTATATGAAAGGAAGATAAAGAAAGAAAAGAAAAGATAAGAACAGAAATAAGAAAGAAAAAGGAAAGAAAAGGAAACGAAACATAAGAAAGAAAAGGAAAGGATATTCAAGGACCCCTATGAAAGGGTGTAAGAAAAAATAGAAAGAAAGAATGAAAGAAAAGAAAAGAAAGAACTAAAATGAGAAGAAAGAAAGAAAAGGAAAGAAAAGAAAAGTAAATATAAGAAAAAAAAGGAAAGAAAAGAACAAATCATAAGAAAGAAAATGAAAGGATATTCAAGGACACCTATGAAAAGGTATAAGAATGAAATGGAAAGAGAGAGAAGAAGGGATTATAAGAAAGGAAATTATTATATGAAAGGAAAGATAAAGAAAGATAAGAACAAAAATATAACAAATAAAAAGTAAAGGAAAGATTGAAACATAATAAAGAAAAGGATATTCAAGAACACCTACAAAAGGTGTGAGAAAAAATAGAAAGAAAGAAAGAATGAAAGAAAAGAAAAGAAAGAATTAAAACCAAAAGAAAGAAAATGAAAAAAAAGAAAAGTAAATATAAGAAAGAAAAAGGAATGAAAATAATGAATTATAAGAAAGAAAAAGAAAGGTTATTCAAAGCAACCTAAGAAATGGTAAAAAGAAAGAAAATGATAAGAAAGAAAGAATCAGGATACGAAAGAAATGATAAGATAAGATAAAATGAGATATATATGAAAGAGCATAAGAAATGAAAAGGAAAGAAAAGAAATAAAGTAAATACAAGAAAGATCAAGGATACATAGGAAAAAAGAAAAAGAAGAAAGATAAGGAAATATTAAAAAGGTAATCTAAAGCTAAAGAAATAATGCATAAGGAGGCATTAGAAAGAAAGCGGAAAGGAAAGAAAAGGTAATTAAAAGGAAAAGGAAAACGAAAGAAAGAAAAGGTAGGTAAATAGGAATCACGGAAAGTTAAGGAAGCATAGAATGAAAGTCAAAGAGGAGATAAGTAATTAGATGGTTAGCTAATACTAAAAAAGAAAACAAAAACAAGGAACGTGTGAAAGTGAAATATAAGGTCAGCTATAACATTTTTTTCCCTCTAGGGTCCTCCTTTTGTTTTGCACAGTTGAAGCTTGTCAACTACTATGGTAGTCAATGACAACCACTTCTTCTGTCGATTCAGAACGGTTAAGAACATTATTATTATTATAATATATTTTTCTGTATTATATTGTGATTCTTTACTTTTATTGAGATTCTTTACTCTAAAAAATTGATTTATATTTGGTTTCTGCTTTTTAATTTAATTTGATAGACGTGATATCTTGCAATTAATAGAACTTGATTTAAGGCCTTTTAGTTTACACTTCGAAAACCAATTAAACATATCTTTTCATTAATAATAATGTTCAGATTACACCGGTATTTTATCAATTTGAAAATATCTTCAAAAAAGCAGACACATATTTACAATCATTAAATATATGAAAAATTGTTTCAACTTCCCTGTTGCAGAAGGTGCATGAATTTCAATGAACTCATGTACTTTTTTGTTTCCTTATATTACATCAGTGGCGGCGCCAGAATTTCCCTGACAGGGGGTCCAATGTCCCCGACAAGGGAGCTGATGTCCCAGACGACAAAAAAGTGGCGTGGTCGGGTGTCGCTAAAAACCCACAAAAACCTTTCGAAATTGGTCCAGGCGAAAAAACCCCTGAAAGTATGACAATTTAGGGGTTTCAAAGGCTTATTTAATCGATTTTGGAGTCAATTAATATTTTTAAAAATACATGTAATTTTTTTCCTCCCCAAAGAATTATGGTTTTCTCCCCGACGGGGTTGGCAAGACCTCCCTTAGAAATATTGGAATCTCTTCTACTTGAAATTTATGTATTAATTAGCATAACAGTTAGTTTTAGCATAAGAAAAATAAAGTGATAGTTGATTGTTTTAAATTAATAAATTGTTTAACTAAGCTAGAGCTCCATTTATCTTTACATATAATAAATGGAAGGTTTAACGTTGAATCAACCAAAAGAGAAAATCTGCTAAGGTTGTCAAAACATCGGGAATAATGTAACAACACTTTTAAGCTTAAAATAGAAAGATAGGCCAAAAACATGGACAAAAAATCATTGCCACAAAAGTGAATATACTAATATATTCTTACTTATTTCTTTCATTTCTCGCCCAGTGAAGGAAAATTTTTTGGCCAGTTGTAACCATTCCACTTTTTGTACTTGCTTTATTAGAATACCCCACTCGACATCACATAGAGAGATTGATTGACAGCCTCCAAGATCTAATGAGTAAGAAAAATAAATTATTATGCTTGCATGTATGACAAGATTTATTGCAATTAAGCTTGTCAGATTCAAATTAAATTTGAATGAATTTAAGAAACATTTAAGTTGATAACAAGGAACAAGTTAACATCCAAATTGGTAAATCAAAACTATATATTTATTATTCATATATTCATTCATTTACTGCATTCATTAAGAGCTAAGAAAAAATTTCCAGAAAAAAAGCCCCAAATATCATTATGAATGTTACACATTTTCTTTTATAAGAAACACTAAATTTTCCCTTTTTGTTCTTATTTTTAAAACATTTCAAACACAGAACACTATTCTTGTACAGCAGTATATTAGTCATATATATAGTCACACCTACAGTACTGCACATAAGGTACTGATAAGGCTTGTTAAAAAAAAACAAAAACCTCAGCATTTGACCTTTGACTAGCCTTAATTTGTTCTTATTTTTGTTCTTCATTTTTAAGCAATTTCAGCCTCAGTGTCCTAATAAAATGTGTTCTTATCAAAAAAGTGTAATTTTAAAACTTTACAAACTATAACAAAGTTTATTAACAGTGTATTTACAGTTGTTATAAACTTCACTATTTATTTTGTTGCTAGCTGCACTTTGGAGGGCTCCCAGAGAGTAGCCTTAACGCCACTTTTGAGCAATCCTGTCTGGTGTTCGCTAGCATTGTTCCTTTTCTGTTTTTCTTTCTCATTGTTGTTTATCTGTTATGTCTTGAATTGAAGATGATATAAATAATATGATATGATATATGATATCAAATATGAATATACTAATGTACATAAAATAATTATATTGTTCTTTTATTCCATTAAAAATTCAGTATTATTTAATATAAATGTACCTGGCTGGGTTGCTGCATTTGTCATCACTTGAGGTTGTACCACTTGAGGTGGTACCACTTGAGGTGGTTCTACTTGAGGTCGGGTGGTTATAGTGCTCTCAGTAACTTGCTTAGCTATTATTTCACCAGTAATTCTTCCTTTGGTAAAAGGCCTATGTTTTGAAACAGGTTCTTGTTTTTTTTTCTTAACATCAATAGAATTTGGCTCAGCAACCACTGCAGCCTCCTCTTTACATGTCTGAGAAACTTCTCCTGTATAATGGAATAATGATGAATTGTCAATTGGGTTCCAATCTATGGCATGGTGATTTCAAAAGTAATGGATTGGAACTGTGCTTTCGTGCCTCAACTGTTCATGCCTCAACAGTTCATGCCTCAACAGTTCATGCCTTTCATGCTTGTTTCATTACGCGTATCAGGGGCGGGTCCCCAAAAAAAGAGGGAAAAAAGAAGAGAAGAACAGATGAGGGGTGCACAGTACACTTAGGCCTACTCCAAAAGAAGCTAATTTTTTTTTTCGAATTAAATTCCATGTATGGCCTACCAGTGTTTTGGTCAATGCCCAACTCCCCCCATGCTCGGTGCTTGGCCCCTCGTATTCCCCCTCCCCTAGTGCATAACCAAGAATATTCCCCAGGGAGTGGGAGGTTGAACATTCCCTTAAGCAGATCTCCATAATAATAATCATCTTTATTGAATATTCACTACTGTATTAGTGGCACTTAATTTTTAAAATAGAGAGTCCAAACGAATGAAAATGTGCCAATATATCTACTTCCAAAAATATATAATTAATAAATAAAAAATAGGCCTACCCTACATACACTAGCCCTACTCACTCAGTCTCTCTGAGAGAGAGTCTAGTATAGTTTTTACTACCACATAAATAATTTATTAGAAAATTACCTTTTCTACTTAATTTTGTTTCACAATATTTCTCCCAATCATCTCTACAACTTGCACGGTCTATAATTTGATTTAGCACCCCCATACACTTGTTCATTTGCAATGCTAAAAGGAAGTCAAAAAAACATTCTTTTCCTCTCCTCCTTATGTGTTCCAAAAGTTCCATGCAAGCAGATTGCGTGGTCCCTCTCCTTACATCAAGTTCTGCCTTGATCCGTTCTTCGTCCTTTGGCATCAGTGTGGTCATTTCACCTAGAATATCGTTGACATCGATGCATTTTATAATTTCGGATCTGTACTCTTTCAAGGCGTCATAATATTTTGGGTCTAGGGCAGACATTGCGCGAAAGAAAAACTGTCATTAGATTTAAACGGCAGAGACTTATCGTCTTAGTTCGTTCTTATCTCTCGGCCTAAGCCCTAGGACCTCTAGGTTTGGTGTCTGGGAAATTCCCCGAAAATTATTTCGCGAACTTTTTTATGCACAACAGCGCCATCTATTAAATATTACCATGGCGCTCGAGCGAGTTTGTTTACGTTTTCGTCGCAGAACATGAGTCATCGACACCACTTCAAATTGATTATACGCCGCGGTCTGTTTTCATAAAATTAGTTAGCTGCTGTAGCTAGGCTAGACTAACTATTTGTGATTGATACTACAGTATTTTAGATTTGAACAGTGATTGCTTTTGCAGTTACAAAAAGGAATATGTTTTGATTTAATGGTTGTTGTAGTTCTACGTAAGTATGCAACTGAGGCCCTGGTAGGCCTAGGCCTAGTAGTAGGCCTCCTAGACTAGGCCTAGGCTCCCAGCCTAGCTAGGCTAGACTAACTAAGAAGTAGTGTTTTATTCAAGTATTTAAAAATAAATTGTACTCCTTACCTGTCCTAGCCTGGGCCTAGGTGGGTTGTTTAGACCCTCCATCTGTAAAAGATCCTCCCAGCAGTCACCCACCCCTCCCCCATTTCAAATTCCTGGATCCACATTTGACCAATTGGCCATTCATTAATGTGCACTTAGTGTGCACTAAGAAATATTTGCAGAATTAATGAGCACACTACAGTATAATGATCGCTGTGTTTAGTAAGACCTAATAATACTAATAGTAGTAGTAGTAGGTCTGCAGCATGAATTTGATCCAACTCGGCCACTAAGTCAACTCGGCCACAGTCAACTCGGCCACAAGTCAACTTGGCCACAAGTCAACTCGGCCACAAGTCAACTTGGCCACAAGTCAACTTGGCCACTAAAAGTTTGGGTACAGTCAACTCGGCCACAAGCCAACTCGGCCACAAGCCAACTCGGCCACAAATCAACTCGGCCACAGGTCAACGCGGCCACAAGTCATTTTAACTGGTACTACAATTTGAAGGAGTAATTCATCAAGTATAAAATACTAATTCTTTAAGTATTACTATACTTATTGTTATTATTATTTCTGTTATTATTGTTGTCATTGTTGTTATTATTATTGTTGTTTTTCCGTTAGTTTTAATAATAATTATTAGTCTATAATATACGGTATTGTTCAAATTTTTGCTGATATTTATTACAGTACCATATAAATAATAAATAATTTTTGATTTATTATTATTATAATTATTATTATTATTTATTAGTCTTAGTATTATTATTTTAATAATAGTAATTTAAAAATTTATTGTTATTGGTGTTTTATGGTATTTTTCTCATATTATTATTAATATTAATATTATTATTGTTGTTGTTGTCACCTTTATTATCGATATTATTACCCTATTATTACTAAGTATATAGGCCTAGTATTTAAGTATTATTATTATTATTACTAATTAGTGTTACTATCATTATAAAAATAAACATTATCTTTAATTTATTATTATTGTATTATTGCTATTATCACCTTCAATATCGTTATTATCACTAATTAGTTATTAAAATTGATATTTAAATAATATCGTTATTATTACCATACTAGTATTATTACTATTAGTATTATTAAAATAAATATTACTATTAATGTTGTTGTTGTTGTTATCACCTTTATTATCGTCATAATGACTAATTAGTTTTATTAAAGTAAATATTATTAATTTATTGTCGTTATTGTTGTTTAATATTATTGTTGAAGTAGAATGTTGTGAGTAAACAGAAGACGAACACATTAATAAATAACTCTTTAATTTATAGGCAATAGCATTTAAATCTCTTTTGGTAGTGTGGTGGTCCTGTTTTACTAAAATATACTGTACTTATTTTAATCATTATATTGAAGAAAAAGGATGCAAAAACTACATAGATTTACATTAAATAACTTGTGGCCGAGTTGACTTTTGGCCGAGTTGGCTTGTGGCCGAGTTGGCTTGTAGCCGAACTTTTTGTGGCCGAGTTGATTTGTGGCCGAGTTGACTTGTGGCCGAGTTGACTTGTGGCCGAGTTGACCTGCACCCTGCAGCATAGCACAATAATATTTATGCAAATTCTAGGCCTAGTTCTGGTTCGATACTACTCAACAACCCCATCATAGGAGTTCACCCGTGTGGGTGGAGGTGGTGCATAATGATTGGTTAGAGTTGGGTGCTGATTTTTATGTTTATTAATAAAAATAATGTATTATTTATGTAGATTGTGACTTATTTTGGAATCATCTAGCAGTTATATAAGAATATATAATGTAAGAAAATAAATATAAGGGCACATAGAAAAAATGATTAGATTATACTTTTTTTTTTTTTTGTTTTTTTTTTTTGTTTTTTTTTTTTTTGTTTTTTTTTGTTTTTTTTTTGTTTTTAATTGGAACAATAGAATATTGTTTTTTTTATTGTCGATGAGGGAGGGACTGTTTTTATTTGGCAATAATTGTAAATATTGTATAAAAACTAGTTTAATTTTATTGTTTTTTTTAAAGAAAATGTATTTCCTGTCACAAAATTGCATTGTTTTCTTTATGCTGTTGAAATACATGACGTGGCAAAAAAAAAATTGTTATTCCCTCATCAATATTTCCCAAATTTTTGACGCAGGCGTGAGTGATGGTCTAACAATTTTTTCTATGTGCCCTAAATAAATCTCTGGTCTAAGTAATAACTACGTAAATAAATACATTTAAGTAAAACTAATCTGTAATTTATTTGTATTATTATCACCATCAGGGAATATTGCGTTGTCACTTAATCAATAGATGGACGAAGAATATGAATCATCTTTGGAGTAATAATGGTGACTTGCAGCTATTCTTGACACTATGGTATGTTAATTTTACATGATTAAATTGATTATTTATTGTATACATACATATTGTACATACATGATGCTGGGGACGGTGGACATTAGTCATCCTCCTATTTTGTTAATAATAATATCACAACACTTGACTTGACTTGCCTAGATCAAGTGGAAAGCTAACATAGATGACATATGCCATGGCTTTACACCGTGCATCACAATTACAATATATTGTTTGTTTAACATAGAAACCAATTTTGAAAACAATCAGATTTGAATGAAAAGAATCGTATAGTGTAATGCATACTACATGATTGGTTGGTATCTTTTACGAGGTTTTCCTTGTCAAAATAAAGACTAAATCACAATTACTGTATGCCTTAACATATTTTCTTCAAGAGTGTACAAGGGTGGCACCAGGATTTGGACGACGGGGTCTGAACAAAAGCAAAGTGGGCATAGTTGGGTATCACACAGAATCTTTCAAAAGTGGACCAGGGTGCGAATTCCCAGAAAAATATGACAATTTAGGGATTTCAAAGGCTTATTTAATCGATTTTAGAGTCTGCTAATGTGTAGAAAACAAATATAATTTTTATTTTCTCCCTGATGTGGGGCCCGGGGCCCCGGCCCCCCACTGCCTCCGCCCCTGAGTATGCCTTTTAACTATTGTTGAGCAAGGATTTTATTTTACGTTGTTAAGAAAAACAGTGATTTACATTTAATGTCACATCAAATGTAATCATGAAAATTTTTACTTGTTATAAGTTATTATGTTTGAACAGTTAATATAAAAAGAAAACAAAATTGTCCACAAAATTTAGCTGTGTTTACCATTCCTGTTTAAAATGTTCATACCTTCTCATTTTCATACAGCACATTTTAAGTACCTGTAGTAAAATGTTGCTGTAAATTAGTTCAATGCCATTAAACATTAATGAATAGTTAATATATAAGCAATAAATTCTACTTATGTTATTTTATTTATTTATTTATTTATTTTATTCAGTATAAAACCAACAGCGATGAAAACCGCCACTAACAGGTTCATATGCCTTTATGAGTTGAATTGGTAATTTGGCAGGTAATTAGAAGCAGATTTCAGATACATTGGATCTACCTATAAACCAAATTTTAGCTTTGGTACTTAGCTCATGGCTAGATACTATGTTGAAAACTACACATATTTCAACATAATATGAAATCACAAACATTTTTAAGAGTTGGGCCATTCCATGCCAACTCAACAAATGCATTACACCATGGGTCATAGATTTTTAAAAAAAAATTTTGGCACACTGACTCAGTGATATCTATGTGAACTGAAAAACCTGAAATTTTGAGACTCGCCAATTCGTTCATTTTGCTGTAGCGGCAGTTTGAAGTTAAGGGGGCGTGGCCCAAAATAAATATGAATATAATACGAATTCTAGGAAGTTTC
>NW_022702993.1:215010-235983 GCF_011630105.1 Anneissia japonica | reverse complement strand
TTCACTTTCCTGTAGCGGTAGTTTGAAGTTAAATGGGCGTGGCCAAAATAAATATAAATATAATACAAATTCTAGGAAGTTTCTATTCATGAATCGAACATGAATATATTCATGAAACAGAATAGAAAGTTTCCAGAAAATAATTTAACATATATTGGCCACAAAAAATGATGTATGTGATGTCTCAATTGCCATGTGCTGTGACTTACTAGTAATAAGGGCCGTCACCCACAATACAAATTCGATGAGGTTATTATTACCCAGGTTGAAGTTGCACATTAAGAATTAAACCAGAAATAACTTTAGATCAATAAATTCGAAATTCATAGAAAATTTAATGGGTCTATGACATAGATTTAGAAAATTAAAGGTTTATTGAGAACTGCAGCATGTCGATTGAGAACTGCAGCATGTTGATTGAGAACAACAGCATGTCGATTGTGAATAACATTTAAATGTAAAATGAGAATTACATCATGTAAAATTAGAGAATAACATAATGTCGATTGAGAACAACAGAATGTAGTTTGTGAATACAGCATGTCGATTGAGAACTGCAGCATGTCGATTGAGAACTGCAGCATGTTGATTGAGAACAACATGATGTAAAAGGAGAATTGCATGATGTAAAATGAGAATAACGTAATGTCAATTGAGATCAACGTAATGCTGATTGAGAACAACAGCATGTCGATTGAGAACTGAATGTCGATTGAGAATAACAGCATGATGAAACGTCAATACAGAAGGCAGTACGGCGTTCTATACAAATCATCCTCTTTTACATTTTGTTTGCATTATTCACCATGACTACTTAGTAACTACTGTTTTCTACACTGTTGATAAATGTGTATTGATTCACCATGGGAACAAATGTTTGTAATTTAGCTGACAAAGGAATAGACATGGTTTAAGTGCATACACTCTCATACTCTTTTCATTGGCTGTCTATGCAATAATGGAATAATTAATTCAGGATAAATTTGGTGAATTAATTTTTGATGATTGATAGTGTGTAAATCATTTCTAATTAAGTATGGAAAAACTATTCAATCAGTATGTCATTTCCTGCTCCACAGTCCCATACTTCTGGTTTGTCAGCATTGACACCTCCCGGTATCCCATCCAGTAAACATCGTTCAACATTTGTATGGACACCAGTTTTTCCTGAAAATCTTGTAACACCTTGTATGCGGAGCAAGCATGCTGCATGTGTGGCCAACAATTTCATCTATGTTTTTGGAGGCAGGGATGCGCATAGTAGTAGAAAAGACTTGTGGCGGTACAATATTACAACGAACGTCTGGACAAGCTTAGAATGCTTTGGGACGGCACCACCATTGTTACAGAACCACACCATGGTTCATTATAATGTATGTATAGTTTTTTATTTTAATAATAAAATTTAGTATTAAAATTGTTATATATACAGTTAAACTTGAGTTGATCTTATTTTACATGACAAAGTGTTGTGTTTTCCATTAATTAACGATCTGTAATCTGTAATTTTATCTAAGTAGAACTGATTTTCAATGCCATTTTGGATTCGACTTAGGCAAGTTCAACTGTATTTCAATTAAAAATTGTAACAATAAAATATTTTCTCAAATAAACATTGTAATAATACATTCATATTTGCAAGGAACTAACTATAATTTATTTGGTAATCAATTTGATTGTTATACTGAATAAAAGTCTATAATGAGTAAAAACAGAGTTGATATTCTTCATAACTCATTTAGATCCTTTTCTCAAGTGGTTTGATCTGTATCGGTTGTTCAGTGTTTTAAGTGTTTTTTTTATGGGTATACTATCAAATGATACATTCTTTGCCTCCAATAGGACAAGATTTACATCTTTGGTGGTGAGCTTGGATTTGGAACATCAGATGAAACCCCACTGTGGAGCTATGACTTACTGCATATGTCTTGGGAAAAAGAAGTTGGTGGCACTGAAGTCATGAAGCCTCTTGGACGGCGAGGTCATACAGCCACTCTTGCCAATGGTGTGATGTACATCTATGGTGGGTACTTGGACCTAAAGGGATCATCTAGTGAACTATGGCTATATGACTTCAGTGAGTACTGCATGATAGAATGGAAAATATTGACCTGTACCCACTAGGGTCAAAGAAAGTGAGAGGGAAATGGAGAGTCTAGATGGCAAATGAGGTTCTGGTGGGAAGGAGGGAATAGTTTGGAGAAGGTAAAACAGATGGAAAAGGAATGATGTGTGAAAGGTAGGGATTCGATATATTCAGGTAAATGCCAAGGATAGCCCACGAAAGGAGGATGAAGACTTATTTCCAGTGGGGTCCTTCTGGTGGTGATTGGACAGTACACCAAGAGACAACCCCTACTTTTTTCCAAAGAGTGTACTGCGTTCATTTACATGGGCTACATTACACACATGATCAATGTCTAAAATGTCTTGTGCTTTTTTATACTACTTGTCTTTCACCAGTTTATCTATGGTACTCTCTTAGGTTTAGATGGGAAAATTGAAATAATTGAGAAATGGAGGGATTAGTGAAAAAGGCAGGGTGTAGGTTGGAATGAAGTTTATAGATGGAAAAAATGGTCTGGAGAAAAAGAGGATTATTTTGAAAAACATATTAAAGACTAGAGGGAAGGGATTCAAATAAGGGAAAATAGAGTTTGAAAGGAAAGTTGAACTGGTAATGGAGTGACCTGAAAGAAAGAGAGGATCTAGGGTGGAACATAGAGTATAGACGTCTAGAAAAAGAAATTCTTCGGGAAAGGGTAAACTATACAGAGAAATGAAGGGACTGTTAAAGGGAAAGTAGGGCCTAGGGTGGAAAGCTTGATAAAGAAGGATGGACGTAAAGGAAAGTGATTCAAGGAAAGAAGGGTATGGTAATCTAACCGTTGAAAACAATTTTTCTTTCCGTAGAAAGTGAATCCTGGCATATTGACTGCCTGAGCCAACTGAATGAACCACCGGCACGTCACAACCATTCAGCCATTTTGCATAACAATTCCATATGGATTTATGGTGGATTAAGCAATTTGGTGCCCAAAGCAGACTTGTGGAAATGGGATACAGGTGTGTACAGTCTTTGTTTATTCTTGGTATTTCCATGGTATTACAGTACTGTATTGAGTGACTTGGGAATTACTACTTTCACAAAGAACTCATTCTAAATGATCATTTAAGTTTGTGCCTGCATTCAGTTTAATATACTCTATAATTTGTGTAATGCTTTGTTTAACTCAACTGTATCCTTAACTCAACTGTATCCTTGGGCAAGCAACTGCAGTTGGTTTCGTGGGGTGGCAAGGTGTATCCCCCTGCTTCTTGAACCCCAATTATGGCTAACACCCAAAATCCTTCATTTTTCGCGCCGCACCTTTAGGCTGTAACGATCAAGAGGAAATAATCATTAAGAAACTGTAGGTAGCGGTAGCTTTTACTATCAAAGAAATGGGAATTCCGAACTAAGCAATGTTCATACGCAGTTGCCAAATAACGTCTGTAAATTATCTATAAAAACACAGTGAGCATGCACTTGGAAATGCTAGACAGCCAGTGAGCATGTGCATTGACTAAGTGACGTTATCAAGCCATGTTGAGCATGCGCAGTTACCAAAAAGACGTCTCAGGAATCAAATAGCGGCTGTGAATGATGTCTCAGGAACCAAATAGCGGCTGCGAAGAGGGTATGATTACCAAAAAATCTTCTTAGGAACCAGACAGCGACTGCGAAGAGGGTATGAAATAGAAACGGGAAAGCTATATGTTATGGATGGAAAATAATGAGAACTCGAGCGGGTCGAAAACATCTATTTTGGCTTTCTTTACAGACGGTTCATCAGTGGTTGTCAGGGGGAATTGTATTTAAATTATTGCAAAAAAAAGTACCTACGTACGTAGACCTATGAATTGACAATCCCGTAAAAAAATAACCACAGAAACTAACGATACAACCTAGGGCCTACTGCCAGCGAAGTAGTAGAGCCAGGGTATTCCACATTTAATGTCGAAAAATACGGTGCCTACGCTGAAGAGGGTAAGGGTTAGGCTAAATATTATTGAGATATCGTACGGTACCCATGTTTTATTGACCCATAAAAAATAGCCACACACTGGCGGCAGTAGTAGAAAGGCCTAGCCAAGCTAGTGGGGGAGGGGAATGAATACAAATAAATAAAATAATATTAAAATCAATATTATTATTAATATTTATAACAATAATGGTAAAAATGCAGTTTGGCTCAGTGGTTTTCATCCTGGTTGTTGAATTTGTAGTTAGGAGGAGTAAAAACAAATACAAACAGTAACAGAGCCCATGGATGGCAAAACGAACAAGGGAAAACAACGTTAAAGATTAAGAGATGAGATCAATATTTATTAGGGAAGATTATTATTAATTAACAATAATTGTAAAAATGTGGTTTGGCTCTGTGGTTTTCATTCTGTTTGTTGAACTTTTAGTCAGGAGGAGTACAAACAAATACAAATTAACAGACCCCAACTCATGGATGGCAAAATGAACAAGGGAAAACAACGTAAAAGACTAAGAGATGAGATCGATATTTATTGGGGAAGAGTGAAATGGTGCAACACAACAAAATGATTGATTCGGCGTCGATATCCTGAAACATTTGTCCAGCAGTGGACCAACAATAGCTGATGATGAAGCCTCTAAAGGTTATCAACATAGTCGAGCCTTGAGTCTTGGTGACAGCCTAATTAAGCTACCATATGGGATTACAACCCAGACAAACCCAGCTGCAGGAAGAATCTTTTGACCCACCCTTTGATTCCATATTCGTTTTTATCATTTTATTATTTTAACATAAATTTTATTTTAAAAATAATCTTTAATTCATATACAGTATTATGCATATTGCAGTAAAAAATTAGACCTATCCTCAACAATAAATAAGCACAGGGCTATATTTATTAATCCATAGGAAAATACAGTTACAAATAAATTTATTTAAACAGCTAACTTAAATACAATAACAAAATTTACACATAGGATAATTGTGGAAGTAGCTGTATACACAAATTGAATAAGCTACATAAGTTGCAGCTTTTTTATAGGAAATATTTCTTGTTTACCATAGGTTCTGCTCCCTTTGATCTTGCTACTCACACCATCCTAACAAAATAATTCTGGATCCGTCACTGTAGTCTTTTTTTCCAGTCACTTCATTTGAATATAAACTTAAATGATTGGACATAAATGCATTCTGTTGAGAGAATATTTTCTTATTCTTACTTTTGCAAGATGATCTTCCCAAGTACTGTATTATAATATTAAAGTAAACAAATAATTAAATAATATAAAGAACCTTATAAAAGTCATCATAATTATTATGAATATTATAAATATTTTTAATAATTTAGTTAATTTTAAAGTATAAATGTCTTCATTTCTTTTTGCTTTTGGAATGATGTAAACAAGTTTTAATGTTTCTTATGGATGTTTCATGTTAGATGCCAGAAAGTGGCTAAGGATCCGGTTTCATCAGGGTCCCTCTAGCCTCAATGGTCATTCTGCTTGCGCCCACAACGATTGCATGTTCATTTTTGGTGGCGAAGATGGTTCAGACATTGTAAGAAACGAACTGTGGCTCTTCAGTTTTGGTAGGTATAAGATAAGAAAAAATTGTAATAAGAAAGATGGTGAATCATAGTAATTGGCAATGTTATTGTATGTAGTGAAATATGCCAGAAATATATCATTTCATCAGTTGTGTACAAATCGTAATCCAATAAATTTATCCCCTTCAAAATAAATATTCCATAATAATTTTATTACAAATCAGAAGTCTACCTAGTGTAGCTAGATGGTGTCTTTGTTAAAATATTATTATCTAAACCAGTTTATAATACATCATTTGCATAATGAAGATTTTGTCATGAAATTCATTGCTTTCTTTCAGTCACTCATAATTGGAGTAAAATAAGTCCGTTTCAAGAAATTCTTCCTTCTCCTAGTCTTCATCATACGCTTCTCCCAATACTCAAAGAAATCCATTCAGATCGTTCCCCAGTTGTACAGTACAGAACTTCATCTGTTCCTTTCTTACATGGAAACAAATCCATAAATAATGTGTCACCCCCAAGACCATACTCATCTCCACCTATTGACAGGAATTCATCCCCTTATGGCGGGGAAACCACTCGATTGTTTCAGAACCGTGTCCATCCTTACCCGTCCAAACTACTTTCCCCCGAAGCCGCTGAAAATCAAACAATAGATAACCAAAATGCTGATGGTGATTGTAGTAGTGCGGAGGTTATTCTGTTTCATAAACAGAAATTAGATTTTCAGTGTAAAGAAAAACAAGATGTAGAACAAATAGAAGACAAGTGTGTGCTAAACAAAAACGGACAAATTGATGATAATGAAAATTCTGTAAATATAACACAGAATATATGTGAGAAGTGCGGTCATCAGGTTTCAAACAGTATTACATCAGAACAATATGACGACTGCCAACTGTGTGTTAGTAAAACAGACGCTAATAAAAAAGCAGCATACAAAACGTTGCGACCAGATTCATTGACGTTACTTAACGCAGAAAGCAAAAGACAGACTTACAGTGAAATTCAAGTAGTTGATCTTGAAGATGATGCTGATTTTCTGGCATTTACCGAACGAACAAAGCTGCTATCTCTTCAAGAACATTCTAAAATATACCAAGCCGACGAAACAAATGGCTTCTGTAATTCAGGATATGACTCGACTGAGTATTACCCGGGTACCAACGATCAACGTTCCACCAATATTACTAGAGAAATATATGCAAATTCAAGCCGAACTGGAAGTTTTGATAAACAGAATGGAGTAAATAACCACCAAAGAAATATGTTGATACCAAAGATTGTTGAACCAAAAAAAGCCAGACAGTATGAACGTTCAAATACATTGCAAGATAATGATAAACGCAATGGAGATTGCGAGTGGTATCTGGCAAAAAATCAGCAGGGACAATATTTATGTGGAAAACAAGTGAGTAGTTTGGTATTAATAGTATCATCATTCTTCTTTATTTTAGAGAAAACACAATTCGTCGGGAAGAAGCAAAAATTATATATATTTTTTACATATTTGTTTACTCTGAAATTCAGTGTAAAGAAAAACAAGATGTAGAACAAATAGAAGACAAGTGTGTGCTAAACAAAAACGGACAAATTGATGATAATGAAAATTCTGTAAATAGTTTTGCTTTAAGCAAAAATTATATATATTTTTTACATATTTGTTTACTCTGAAATTGATAAAATAAGCCTTTGAATCCCCTAAATTTTCATAATTTCCGAGATATTTTGAGCAACACCCGATCATGCCTACTTACATTCTCGTCAGGGAGTCGACAAATCCTGCCTCCACCCCTACCAGCGTCAAATTCTCTACTGTCCTGAACTTCTAATCTCACAACAAATGGTGGTTGGCAAGAAATTAATCACAAACCGAGTGTTTCGTTTAAAGGATGTAGATAGCTGCTACATATTATTTTACATTAAACATATATGCTTATAAATTATTTTCATTTTTTTCCAGGGTAGCGAAATTGTGTTATGCATGTATTTAATAGGAGGTAAAGAATGCAGTAGTAACAGCATTGCTGGGTTGAAAACTCCTCTAGCTATGTGGAAATGTGCAATGATTCCAGGTCAGTAGAAAACAAATGAATGATGAGGAGTTAAAGTGGGAGATGCTGTTGGGTTAAGAGGAGAATGATTTGATGTAGATGAAAGGGTGGCTGTTGATGTCTAATTGGAAAATGATAAAGTCTTAAAGAGGGAGATGGTGAGTATTGTAGATAGAGAGCTGGTGAATGGCTGTAGAGGGTTATGTGTACAAGTGAGTGGCTGTGGAGGGTGAAGTGTGAGAGAGTAAGCAAGGCTCTAGAAGGTCAGGTGTGCAAGTAAGTGGTTGTAGAGGGTAAAATTTGGAGGTGAGTAGCTCTAGATGAGTAAGGAGCAGTAGAGGGTTAAGAGACCAAGCAAGGCCTTTGAAGGTCATGTGGCAAGTGACTGTTAAGGAAGGAAGGAAGAAGATAAATTGTGATTCATGACAATGAAACCACTGTATGGCAACCTCTATGCTTTTCCATATGAGACATAGCATGTATTTGTTTAATTTTTAATATAAAAAAAAAACTTTTTCCTTCATTTTGTTACAGGTAAACCTTCACCACAGCAAATAAGAAAATTGATGGCTGATATGACTTCTTAGTTGCCCAGACAATGCCTGCTGAGTGCTTTCAACCTTGACTATTTTTATATGGTTATTGATGACTGTTTGTGTAATCAATATTCCCGACACCTACAATGTAATTTAAGATGCCTTATATAATGAAGTTGATTGGCATATTGTATATATTAAACTTACTGAAATTCAGAATAACAGTAACCTTGTATATGAAATAAATTAGATAGTAATGAGGAGTGATATATATTATTTATAAAAAGAACACCTGTACTATTGTTTATGCAAATGAGGAGTGCTATCACTTGCAAAATTGCATTCTCAATCTATTCTAAATGAGAGTTTGAAGATTTGTTATTTGATGTATTCTAGTTTATAACAGTATAACAGATTTTTCCTACTGAAACAAAGTATAAGGTTTGGTGGTAAAAGAAATTAAAACGGTGTTGTTTTCTTTCATAAGATATATCACACTTACATGGCCAGTTCATTTAGATCCATTATGAAAACAGACGTGTGTGAGGTATTCATAGCATACAAATTGTGATTATCTTTACAATAAATTATACAAGGGAAGGTTGCTTATTAAATGGTATTAAAGTCAGGCTCCGGAGGAAAAAAATTTCATGATATGTTGTAGAACTGATTTTTCTAAGACAGAAAAAAGTTGTTTGACGAAAAACTGGGGAACGGTGAATGGGATACAGGTTTTTGAATATTTAAAAACTGGGGGAATAAGGTGTAAAAATGGGCAGTTACACCCCTTTTTCCCCCCCGGTTTTTAAATATTCAAAAATCTGTATCTATCTGTATCTTATTCACCGTTCCCCAGTTTTTCATCAAACAACTTTTTTCTGTCTTAAAAAAATCAGTTCTACAACATATCAAAAATTGTTTTCCCTCCGGAGCCTGACTTAAGAAAATTGGGATAATAGTCAGCTTCATCCCATAGAAGGGTAGTAATACTGAATACAATATTATTCACCGGTCGTTCTTCGTTAAACCACGCCCACCTGCGCAGTGGTAAAATCCTACTTAATGAAGACAACCAGTCGAATACAAAACTTGTAAATAATTGACAAAACAAAATGGCTGCATAGTTACCGCAATACATGCTGCGTAATCCGGGTTGCTTCGGCAGTATGGGTTTTTCGTAAAATGTTTTCATCTAGTTTTTGAATTCTGTTTGCCTACAATTATTATTTTAATTCATGTAGGTAAATATTATAATTTTATTTTTTGAAATTTAATATAAATTATATAACGCAAATGTTGTTGCTAAACTCACTAATCAGCCATGTTTGTCCATGGTCACGTGGATAACTTGACGCTGATTAACACACATTGGTTTATGTTAATTTTTGTTGTCAACAAAGTCTGTTTTACGAACCATTCGAATGAAAATTATACTCAAAGAAAAATCGTAGTCAACAAAATGAACTAGTCGAATTAGCTTAATTATAGTTTCCTTGTGCAATGAATTTTAGCAATCTTAGACATCTGCCTATTTTTAACTTATTTTAATATCAAAAAAATATTTTTAGTTATCTTTCATGCAAAAATTTAAGAATTCAAATATATTTCATTATAAAAATTCAGAAACATTATTCTCATTGCATTCCTTATAGTTTTCAAAGGGACATCTACATTTATTTACATTACCAATGATATTTAGTTCAGGAATCTATTAAACATTGTAGAGTTTATTTGAAGCAGTACTGTATATCTCTTAATAGTATTTAGTGGCCTGAAATTTCATGAAACTCAGGTCAAGCAAGTATTGTTAGTTTATTGATTATGGTGCATATTTATCAGAGGTGAACAAAGATTTTGTAAAATTATAATCTATTTATATACATAGTGTAATAATATATTATTAGTGAGTTATGTAGATTTAAATATGAAAAAAGATATATCTGTACAGCAACTGGCTGGGTCTTGGTTATATTTTTTTTATTTTATTTATTTCTTCTTTACCCTAGGTGACCTGGTCAGTGCAAAAAGCATTGTTATCCCTCAGGGCCCAGCAACACATACAATAACATACATCAAACATAAAAAATCGGAAAGTACAACTTGGCAGGTCCCAGAATTAATGATAGAGAGGGACTTAGAGGGTATAGACCACCTCAGCCCTGTCATGTTTGGGACTGAGATACAAAAATATATGACAATGTACCTCTAGATTTCTGGAAATGTCATGTTCAGACTGTATATATAGGGATGTCTTTATATATATATATATATTATTTACATAGTTACATGTATTCTATACTCATCATGCCTTATAAGACTGATTAGGTTCTGATTATTGTGCATTATAATGTTCTTTTAATGAAGATTTCAACATATGGTGTGTGTATACAGTATAAAGCAGGGTTCTTAACTGGTGGTCGGCAAGTGCATGTTATCCTGTCCGTTACAACAAGCCTAAAAATCTAATTGTTATTGCATCATTTTGCATTACATTACTAAAAATATTGTTTTGATGTGGGAGTGGACATACCCCTCCATACATCCTAGGTTCCTTGATCATTATCACTGGACCTTCAAAATCCACAAAATTGGCCCTCGTTATAATATAGTTGAGAACCCTTATATACAGTATAAATCCAAAGGCAACCAAAAAGACATAAACAAGTAAAAGGCTAGATCTGGGTTGAGTTAAAAAACTGATAAACAAAATGTAAATGCAAAAGAAACAGCCAGAGGGTAAACCAAAACTTTCAGACAATACTATGTATATACAGGTGTCTTTATATAATTTTAGTTACAGATTTTTAAATAATTATATATTTGTATTTATACTTTCATCATGCTCTATAAGACTGGTTCATTTCTGATTACTAATGTGCATTATATATTTTTATGTTTTTTACTAAAACATTTCTTAAATTAAGAAAATGTTTTATACTTAAAAGAAAAAGAATAAAACACAACAGCTCATGAAATTTTGTCATATATATTTATTGATATATATATATATACATAGAGAGAGTATAAATCTGTGCTGATAAAATCCACTTACTTGGGGGAAAGATAAAATAAAAATGCAACACTTGGGGACAAGTAAAAGAAAAAATGAATTTCTCTTTCTTGTTTGCTTCCATATTTTTAGCATTAAAATGCTTTATAGTTGTTGGAATAGCCTAATTATTCTAACAGTGGTAATTTCATATTCATGTACTTTGGCCAATCAAGATTAGACTTTGCAATAATATGATCAGAAAATGTGTGAGCCAAAAGAAAGCCTTTTTTTACTTGGCCTTATAATCGAGGTAATCATAAACATATACTCATACAAAAAACATTCAAATTTTGCTCCTTACATTTAACAGGAATGTTATTTATATTCAACCAATGGATTTCAGTAAAGCTTTATACAGTTAAACTTGCCTAATTTTTAATTTGAACTTATTTTACATGCCAAATTGTTGGTGTTAATTAACAATCTATAAGTCAAACAATTTTTTAATGGCATTTTGGATTCGACTTAGGCAAGTTTAACTGTAATTTTATATAAATCATTGAATATAATGTATACTTATATCCTTGAAGCACTTTGCTGGCATGCCAAATCTCTACACCTGGATTCATATCATCAATTTATACTGTACATCATCATAACTTTCAGCACTGGTTGGGATAAATTCTGAGAGGATCAAGTTTGACCACAAGAGAATACCAGGATTAGGAAGTTTGAATATTGACCTTGAGGACTTTACGTCTACATCCAGCCTGGTTTCCAAAGAATCACTACAGTGTTTTCACTGCAATCCTTGCACGGCGTAGCTGCCCCAGACGAAATATGGAATGCTCCCTCATTCAATTGACCAATCAGCGTTGCCAAAGGAAACAGCGATAGCATGTGGCAATTTTTTTTTTTAGGAAACCAGGTTTAGGTATAGAGCTTTTCACATCTCCAAAACACTTTGCATTACTACACTGGTGATTGGAAACACTAACATTTGTACACTAACATGTGTAATCTCATGTGTTCCATAGGGGATACACCTAGTCATGCATGAATAATCAGCTTTCACTGAAATACACTCAATGTGTATCATTCACATTCCACCAGGTACCCATTTCCACTCCTGGATGGAGAGGGGTAAAGTGCTTTGCCCAAGTGGATGATTAGCATGGTATTTGAACCTAATCTGAATGGTTAATAGCCTAAAGCACAACTACTGCCTCAGTCACTCCCACCACAAATATATAATGTTATTTTGCTCCCAATCCAAATCCACTCCCCGGCCTTCGACGCTGTGAATGGCATATCATACAGCTCTCCTACAAAACAGAAACAAAAAAGAATATGAAAAACAGATTTTAAAGTTAAGGTCTGTCCAGATTATCAACATTTATTTGATGAAAACTGTTGTATGCCCATATATAGTCATGATGTGCCTATATTTGGTTATGATGTAATGTCATCATGACCATATTTGGGCATGTCACATGTTTTTGTCAAACATAATTTGATAGTCTTGACAGGGCTTTAGACTATTTATGTGGTTAAACCTGAATAAGGCTTAAAAAAAATGTTATGTTGGTGTAACAGACCCCAAAAAATAGGGTATGTAGGTAGGGATTATATATTTTTTCAACTATCAGCAAAGACTTTTAAATCTATAAAATAAATTAAAAAAGCCTAAGCCCCTAATTGATATATTTTTCGTCTTTGGACCACTTTTGAAACATTTTGCGTGATGACCACACCCACTTTGTTCACATGAACTTGTATCATGAATTTTTTTTTTTAAATGTCTAGGGTCGGCAGATTTTTTAGGGTCGATCGGGTTACGCCAACATAACACTTTTTTTTTAGGCCTAAAGTGTCTTAACCAAGGACATAAAAGAAAACATTGAAAAGTGTTTAACAAACTGCTTTGAATTCGATTTCCCCCACACAACCTCCACAACAATACATTTTGCATTACTTACCAAGTTGTAAGATGGAAGACAATCTTCATGAAACACATGATGGCAATAGAATACAATTATAGGCGTTGTTGTTTCCTGGAAATCTAGCAATAAAAGGAATAATTATTTTTTACTTTATGATCATAATACCTTCACCACTCTTCTCATTATTATGATCCCACAACAACCATTATAGTTAATGAGCATCATATAGCCATGCTGAGGCTGAGGTGGTCTGTAACTACTATTTGTAAGTACATACTTAGGACTAAGGATTATCTTTTCACTTCACAAATAAATGAATTGCACAATAGATTCAAACAGAAATAAAAAGCAATCATTAGATAATTTGCATAATTCTTCAAATTACTTACTAGATTGAACGAGCAAGTCATGGCAACAATCACACAGCTTAAAATCTAAAAATAGAACAGGTTTCATAATAAAAAATCTAGATAATATATCAAATTACAACGTAGATTGCATTATGCTAAAAGGAAACAGCTATATCATGCATTATAGTTCAAGCTAGTCCTGGGTAGGTTCAGGGTTTTTCTTATGTTTAATACTACTAAGCTTATTCTAATTTAGCTGCAATAGGAATTGCCTATCAAATAATGGAAAAATAACATTATATTGTATATTCTTGTGTATGAGGCCCTTTTTGGATGATTATTGTATATTGGGTGTATAAGACAACCCCCCCCCCCTCTCACGTTTCACCGTCCGAATTCCTACTTTTTTTTTCCCTTTAAGGTCTTGATACTGTATCTACCTTTCTAAAAACGGAGCCAAACGCAGGGCAAATCTTCCAAGTAATACTTTTATTATTCTGGTTTTGTTCTTTTCTGTTGTCTAAGAAAGCACATAGAGACGAATGTTATATGTGCTATACAAATCCACAACCATTGACCATAAGGCAAACATGATTTAAAAATAAAGAATTTGTATGTGTTGCCTGTACAAGACGACCCCTTGTTTTTGGATCATAATTTGCTATTTAAGCCCCATCATATACACAAAAATATCCGGTAGTATCTATTGTCCTTTACATTTCATTATAAAGGAAGAGGAAAGGTATTATTAAATAATAATGAGAATTTGGGGTTTGATCATTATGGATAGTGTACCTTTCATAACACAGTTCTTGTTCACATTTGTAAAATGCAAGGTTATAGGGCTAGATACTGTGTAATTCCAGGGTCATGGGTTAAGATTCTGTGAAATTCTAGGCTACTCGGTATTAAATCCTGTAAAAAATATTCAACTAATTTACTTAGTAATAACGTACACATACTATTGGATATTGAAATTTAACATAAAATTTGTTTTGAGTACTCAAATAATAAAATTTTGGCCTGCAGCAACTTACCATCAACCCTTGTGGCTCGTCTTTGTACTTTATTAAGCCTATCCATCAAAGCAAAACAATCCGAGACGAGGATCTTCTTGCATCCCTCTCGTAAAGACATCTGGAGGTTGAAATCCTGTAGAATCTTCACAAGCGAATCACGTAGGCCGGGAATTTCTAGCCCTTCTTTAATCCTCTGTCAAGGTACATAATCCATTTAAAAATCAAGAAATATTTTATACAAATATTCATGTATGTTTTGATTATACTATTTTGATCCCATTCATGTGAATTTCGTCTTGTCGAAGCTCTTGTCCCTGTGATTAAAGGACCCCAATAAACCACTGCATTATGTGCTACCAGCAAATACAATATTATTATTATTATGATCACTATTATTATTGTTAATTATTATTTCTATTATTATATAATGATTATTATCATAATCTTGTTTAAGGGATTGCATGGCAAATTAATAATAGTGTATATTAAATGCTTGCGGTACACCACATAATGCACACCATCGTGTCGGAATTCAATATTATACATTAATTATGTCATCATCAGGAATCAAAACCACATAATAATTCTGAAAAAACTTTTGTTTTTGTTGTGAATGACTCTTATGATAATATTATGATTATTATCATTACTATACTTATTGGGAATCTATATCATTCCATACATCTATTACTACACTTTATTACAGTAATTTATTGTTAGTTTTACCTTGATGAGTATAATAGGATCCACATGAGTTCCTATGTTATTCAGCAACCCTGTCAAAAAACCTGCCACAAAAATACAAAAAATACATATATCACATCACGGTTTGTATGGCAAAGTAATACTTACTGTTTGCGATACACCACACAGATCTGTCTCTTATACACATCTAGATGTGTATAAGAGACAGTTTTTGTATTGTGGCCACACCCACTGAAACTTTGGGTCATATACAGATACAGATTAACTTTACTAACATTTCATTAATGAATAAGATAAATTTTCCACATTTGTTCACATTTCCAATCTTATTTTTTTAAAGTTTTATTTATATACATTATTTGTGTTTGAATAGCACCAATATTAATGTTATTAAAAGCCAACTGCCTTTGACCTTTAATGCACTAATGGGCTTTCATGTACTAATGTTCAAATAGTATTGCTATACTAATTGCTTAAGGTTTCAGACTGACTTGGTTTATCCATGGAATGTGTTATAAGATCGTTCCACAGCTCAGCATCGTCCTGATCCTTGGCAAACTCAATTGCACGACCTACATCCTTCAGCCCCACCATTATTAGATTCAATGCTTTCTTTGTGTTACCCATACGACCTGCAAGAAATTACAATTTGAAGCCTTCAATTATATTAACGAGGGTTTTTAAAGAATCTTACAATTACAATTTTACTTTTAATCCTTTTTTAAAAGAAATTCCTCTAATCGGTCTACAAGAAGACCTTTCACATGTTCTTCATAGACATTTCTTTTGCTGGTCTCAGTGATATATAAATGAAGGCATGTGACTGAATTCATCCAATCAACAAAAACAGTAAAATGACATCACCAGCAGCTTACCCAATAGGAAGACAGTTTCAGGAATGAACTCTCTCTGTTCGCATTCCTCTAAGGCTTTCTGCAGAGGATAGTAGTTGCTACTACTAAGGAATGGTAGTAACTTGGGCCGGTTGAACTCGGCGTACAAGCTGACCTGAAGCGCATGGAAATCTTGCCCAACATGTGGACTTTTCAGAAACAAAGCATCCAAGTACTGCAAATAAACAGAAAGATGATTTATAAAAGGAAAATTACAGATATAAAAACAAAATAATCTATGTGCAACACACAAATTTGCAAAAATTTTTTTTTTTTTAAATGTCAACTCTTCAAAACAACAAAAAATTAGATAACTTATTTTTACTGATTTTTCTTGACTTAAATAATTTGCAATTATATTTCTGTGTTTGTAAGGAGCCCAATGATTTTTTTTTTCTTAAATTGTTTTTATGTATGTATTTTATGACTGATTACAGATAAATTCAATCAATCAAACATACTTAGAACATGGTTTAGGAAAAATAACGCCTTTCTCCATTATAAGTTGAGTATAAATTGGAAAATGATGTTCATTGTTGTTTATTACCTGATATTGGAACCTAGGGTGATCTTTAAACTGTTGCACAACTACTTTCATCTGCAGATAAAACATATAAAATTATACTTGTATATGAACTCTGTTAATTTAAAGAAACCTGAACAATAATATTCATTGTCTGAATTATTAAGTTGTTTAAAGGTTTGTATGGCAAAGTAATACTTACTGTTTGCGATACACCACACAGATAGTTCTGAAAATAACTGTTGTTTGTTGAGAATGTCTCACACTGTAACAATTTTGACCAAAACAAATGGTATCTCTACCTTGGCCAAACCATACTACTGTCCAAACTTAGATTTATTAAATACGCTGTTCGATTTAAGATAGTAAGACATTGCATATCTATGATTCAGTTCAAATCATAGACAGGTTCTGCGAAACGTACATCAATGCCCATAAAAATATCATGTTCTCATGAAGATTTAGGGAGTCGCTGTTCGCTTTAGACTTTCCTGCTCTGGAAAAACAGCCTGGGCTAAGTACACTCAGTTAAACATGCTGTGCAGCTTTGGTAATTTAAACAAGTTTATACAGATTTTTTTTGTGACTAGGTTTAATTTGACCAAAAGTAATCCAATGAGAACTTGCATTGATATGGTTGTTAGCAATGAATTGAAAATCAGTGTTTTGTTCTTAACTGATTCCTACAACCCACATAAGAGACATTTGCAAAACAATCCTTATACCCTATTCAGACTAGCACCACATTGTGACACCCAATCCCAAAGTAAAATTGTCAGTGAAAGCTCAACAATAGTAGTCGATAAGTGATCGATATCACAATTGTTACCCATTGCGATTGGATGCTACAATCTTTATTACTCCTGATTACCACAGAATCTGATTGCACTGAATCACAATGAATTCTAGAAGTCAACATAGGCCTAACCACCAGAGGCCTAGGCCCTAGAATGTAAATTTCTGTTGTGTTAGTCTGAATGCAATCATTGATTGCGATCGGCTGCAATCAGTTTTGGGTTACCAACAATTACCTCGCAACAGAGGGTAGTCTTAATAGGGTATTATAAAAGATCCTGAGACAGCTGAAGTTACTTACTGTTACTGTACTGACGTTGTCCACTAACATCTGCAGAGTTCGATCACCATCCAACTCCATCAACATCACCAGTTTGTCCTGGATGGAATGCAACAGGTTATGTTTCTGAATCAGTGCAAAAACATCTTTATGGCCAAGTCTTCAGAAAGAAAAAAAATCACGATCAAATTAATATCAATTGATATCTCATAGTTTATCAATACATTTCTTACTGATTTATCAAAACAGTTTTTAAAACATAGTAGAATTGCAGTATTACCTACCAACCATCTTTAATTTCAGAAATTCATAGTTACTCAAATATTTGTTAGTTATTTTATTGTTAATCCAACCTAAAGCAAAAATAAACGTAGAAATTTGAATCTGGATAGAAATTATTCCTTAGTATAAACATATGGACCTATTAATATTTAATAAATAATTTATTAACACTCTCCCCGCCAAAAACACGGAGATCTCCGTGTTTAGTAACACAATGCTTGACCGCCAAACACAGAGATCTTTGTGTTTCAGGTTTTTTTACGGAATTTGATAGATGGGGTAATTACCGACATGTACTAATAGTTTGAACACTACAGTATATTCAGTTTGGACTGTCAGTATTTCACTATTTTTGTTTGTTTACATTGAGCGTAGCGGTATTTATCTACTTTCACAAAATTGCGATGGTCTCAGCTTCGTTGTGCGAAATTGCATAAATCTCTAAAAGTGAGTCATTTTCATTTTACTGTACGGGTCACAGATTGTGATTAGAATAAATTGTTTGGTACCACTGTAAAGCTCAGATGTTTGTTCTTCTTGTAATATTCATTACATGTCAATCTGATCACATACGCACTCTCAACAAGCTTCAGAAAAGTGTTAAAATTCGCTAAAATGTCTGGCAGTGGCTAATACTATTTTTTTTAAAACCCCTGGCGGTCAAAGTGTTAATAGGACCAGGGTCTAAGCAACCGTCTAAGTATCTTTTAAAATAAACTCACTTTAAGTAAATCGCAAGAGCTTTATCATATCGCTTATCATACGAATACAGATCACCGAGAGTCTGATTGAGGATTGGGTCATCTGGAAACTTCCGCAATAGGTCCTTCACGGCACTGACGATCGTCATCAGGTCATAGAGATCCTGTGGCCAACTGCGGATCAATCTATGGAAGCCCTACAGATTGACAAAAAAATCACAAAATAAAATTTATTATTATTATTATTATTATTATTATTATTATTATTATTATTATTATTATATTACTAAAACCTACCTTAAGGGGAACTAAGACAATGGAGAAATTAGAGAACAATTAATAAAACGATGTTAAGGGGAAAATAACACAAAAGATACTCCCCTTAAGTCCGACTTAGCGCATATTATTATTATCGTTATTATTATTATTATTATTATTATTATTATTATTATTATTATTATTATTATTATTATTTATTTAATTATTTATTTATTATTTATTTACTATTTACTATTTTTTACCTTATTAACAATCAATTGCATAGAGTTATATTTTGTTAGATATAATTATAAAAAAAGACCAACCTTGAGGTCCGTAATAAGGAAATCATTGAGTATCATCTCATAAACAGCTTTGCTCAATCGTGGATCCTGCAGAGGTACGTACGGACTGATCACCTTGAGTTGCTGAAGCTTTGCAAACACGTAAACCCACTCTTCCCACAATTCCTTGTTCTTACCAAGTACTGTCTGACACATGCTGCAGAACAAGAACATAAAAATTGTTAAGCTCATTTTATACTTGTGATTTTGCCCATATGGTGCTGTCAGTGCAAAAATTGTGCAAAACAGAATTCAGCAGCAACTGGAAAAGTACAAAAAGACCTATACTCATACAATTTTGGAGTTCTTAGAAGGTTGGCTTTACCCACCAGAACTAGAACCTAAAATAATTTATGTTTTGTTGTCCTTTATTTCGTACAAATTAATGGGCAATATTTTACTTACAATACTATATGTTGTGGCAAATGGGGAAAGACATTGTCATACTACAGTATAGTTAACAACTTTTCTATCAATATTTTACCTTGCTGCCTCCTCAAATTTACCAAACTCTATGAGATGATGAATGTATGCTTTTCCAACATCCAATACATTGTGACGATTTAAATCTTTACTATTCTCTTTCGCCATCTCCAATGCTTCCTGAACCAATAAAATAAAGTACGGTAATAATTATACGCTAATGTCCACATGCATGAAAAACCATATATAAGAAGCACCAATTCAAATTGTATCAAAACAAATTTTATTTGATTTTTGTATACACAGCTAGTGTTCTTCTTCCAAATGTTGTAAATATATTTTGTTTATTTTTATAATTAATGATCTTTGGAATAAACGTGGATTAAATTGAATTGACTTGAACAGTAACAACCAAAAATTATAATAATCATCATTAAAAACACAATCAACCCTATATTATAATCATAAATTATACAGTCAAATCTATTTTGATAAACATAATAATAGTCTAAATTGGTAAATTATATCACAAACTGGACATTAATAACAATATTAATAAGTAAGAGCTAAAATTAATGTTAAAAAATAAGGCTAATATCCTTTATATATTTTTAGAAAACATTGATTTGCTTTTTATCTACCTTTGGTTATTTCCTAGTAAATTTTGTCTAGACTTCCTTAATAAAATATCGATCCAAATATTCAGCATCTGTTAACGACATATCATATTTTCACACTTTCCAAATCAGAAGTAATTTAATGCATAATTTGATGAAAGCCTACAAATATTTGTTACTTGTGTGAAATTAAAATTCTTCCCTTAGAAATGTTTCCTTTGAGAACACTTAACTGATGAATATAAATGCTGTTATTATGGAATATTGTATATTTATGGTACAGTAATCATGCAATTACTTTTTGAATTTCATGAAAAACTATCTACTGCCCTCAAACTACTTATCTTTTTTCAATACAATGTACTTATTTAACTAAAATAAACAAGCAGTTGTCAAACAGATAGACAGCATTAAGCTCTTTCTACACAATCAAATTATATGTGACAGTTTTGTGTGACGTGCCCATATATGGGTATGATGATGTCATATTATACCCAAATATGGGCATAGCAGTTTTCGTCACATAAAATTTGATGGTTAAGTGTGGATGGAGCTTCATCTTCAGACTAATTTCTTATGTTTTTGTAGTTATTTTACTGAATTAACGTTTACTACAATAGACACAAATGGCAACTGGAGTAAACTTGACCTATATTTGGCAAAGGCAGATCCAGATGTATG